>NC_056725.1:1847577657-1847718141 GCF_019279795.1 Protopterus annectens | reverse complement strand
AACACATATTATATAAAAAATTAGCACCTCCCACCAAGAAAGTGAGAATCCCCCCCCCCCACCTGCACTCCCACCAAGAAAGTGAGAATCCCCCCCACCTGCAATTGAGTTAACAGATCTCCTGCTGTTATTCTCTTGGCAGTAGTTGCCCCATTGCTTCTATGACCTGTTGGTGAGCTCCTCTATTGGATTCCAGCTATAAAACTTTCAAACCTATAAACCTGCATTACTGCACAGCATGCTGTTGACAAAACTATCAACATGCATCATTACTGCACAGCATGCTGTTAACCTCACAGGTTGTAGCCTGTTGATATTAAAACAGTAACTGCTTAGATTCCTGTGTATAATCGAGTAAACCCCAGGACTCTTTATAAGCCTAGCCATACATCCCATGTGTAACCAACTGCGTCAGATGTCATTTTAGGGGGTATATGTAACCTAAGGTACTGTGGTCAAGAAACTACAGGCTGCCTCTGTCATACCTCTCAACTGCACAGATTTGCAAAGAGTGTCCAGATTTTTGCCTCATTTTTGGTCCATTTCTCAAAATTGTGTTTCTTGGGAAAATCATTGGCAAACCCTTTAGGGTTGAAATCAGAAAGCGACAGACATGGGTTTCAGACTTCATTCCCTTCAGAAAATTTATGCTAATGCAAAACCTGTTCTATCAATTTTCTACATTTGTAAGAGCAAGGTTTAAAAAAAAAAAAAAAGTGTCCTTTTTGGACTGCCCCCTCCCCCAGTTATTGATGGCTTCATCCAGATTTCTTGCTCCAAGAGGTTGAGAGGAATAGCCTCTGTCCATTTGACACACAGGTGCCAGGGGGATAATTTCCCAGTCGCTTCCGAGTTGGTATGTACATAATTTACAGGGGTTGTGGGGGAGGGGGTGTGCAGAGTAGCTTGCCCCCTCCTAAAAAGTAACTTTAGGAATTGCAGAATTTAAGGGTACTCTGCTCATGGAGTTGCATACATGTTACAAATGGACCAATGTTCAGTCTGAGCAAAGGATATAATGATGTGGTGAATTTAATCACATTGTGAAGGATGTCTGGGACTTAAACTATCCAAGGATATGTTTAATAAGCATTTTTTGTTTCATGTTACTCTGCATGAAGAGGAAATGGAATGGTTTCATGACTACTTTTTTTTTTAGCACATGAAGTTATTACAATTGAAGAATGTATGAATATGGTTTTGCAGAGTCATTTCAAAGGTGGTGTATTCAACAGAAAAAAAAGGAGTTGCCTGGGGGGACAGCCCTCATTTTTGTTATAATGGGGTCATGGGAAAGAACATTTTCAATAGCAGTTTATTGGCCCTAGGGTTAAGGCCCATTTTAGGTTTTTGAATTTATCATTTGGGCTGGGAACAGTGAATCTGACAAAATTGTGGTACCACAATCAAATTTCTTTCACATCTGAAAGGATGAAATTAGATGTACTTAGCACATGGAGAAAATCAATAGGCATCCAATATTTTCAGAAGCAGACACCCATTATGGCAAAAGAAAAATTTAACCAAACTTGTCACCAACACCCAAATCCAGTACAAATCTGCAAGAATCGCTTCCCAAGATGTGTATAAAATTACTTAAACACTTTCATCTGGATATCCAGACTTTTCCAAAACATTAAATTAAAATTCTTCAGTCCTGCATGCAGAGGTGATCATGTGTACATTACTGTCAAATGTTAACAGTTGATTCAAACCCAGTTTAAAAATTGTAAAACGTACATGACTGCACCTCTGAAGTGTTATTTTATACAAAATATTAAATGGATTCCAAATCTATATTTTAAATTTTGCATTCTTAATAAACCTTTCTGCTTAAACTCAAAGCTAGGCATCCCTAAGTTTTAATACTTGGGTTTGTGTTAGTTACGTACTGCCTTAGGAGTGTTAAAATTTAGTAGAAAGGCAGTTTTTGTTAGAGCCTCCTGAATGGCGACCTTTTAGAGTTGAGGGTATTCATTGGGGGGGGGGGTATTTAAAATCCCATATTTAAATTATAGAACAGGAGCGCTTTCAGCTTATTTTAAATAATGCAGAAAATATTGGGATACTACTCAAAAATATTCTAAAGCCATTACAAGTGTGCTTTTGGTGCTCTGGGTTTAACAAATTTGGGAGTTACCCCATTTGTATAAAAAAAAGAGGGTCATAAGTATCATGGAAAGATTATGATGACAGAATTCAAAATCAGACCATGTTCAAATGTGGTGCCAGTTGATAATGCAGATGTATATTAGACAGTAAATACTAGACCACCTACTTATCCATGAGAAAAGCCGGTACTGGCCACCACGCTGAACAGCTTCAAAACTTATTAACAGGAATGAGTGCTTTTGGGACCAAACCCTTCTTCAGATAGGTTTCTGAAGGGCTTGGTCCTGAAAGTGTTCATTCCTGCTTTTTAAAATAAGTTTTGTAGCTGTTCAGCATGAGGGCTAGCAGGCTTTTTTTCCTTTGGAATCTTTGTGGGCAGGCAGCCTTTGGTGGAGTATCTACAGGTTTTAGTTTACTTATCCAAGACTTGTAGCATGTGGAGTCAAAATTGTATAGCCACAGAGTTGTGTACTTAAGCTGCCTAGGATGCCAAAATGTTAGCAAAACTGAATGTACTCCCAAGGATTAGGATTTACAAGCATAATTATGCAATTAAAAATGGGGACAGAAAAGCTTTATGCAGACAAACATGTATTAAGTTTAACTTTGTATTCATTTTAAAAACATCCCCATAAGAGAGAAAGTACACGGAATTATACTGGCAGATTTTATTAAATGTTACAGAATTTCCAGTTATAAATGAATCCGTTTTCATTTACATATGACAGCTAAAATATGAAACATTGACTTAGGATAAAAATTTGCATTTATTGGTATTTTTAATGAGTTTCTTATACCATGTTTTAGGACTTTACTGGATAATTTCATCATGTAATTTGATTAATTTTGAGAAGTTGGCTAAACAGAATGTCAAACATATTTGGAGAACAGAACCATTAAACATTTAAATGTTTAAAATGTCTGATGACATTTTCTATTGTTTCATTTAAGTTGCTTTTTTTGGTTCTTGGGGTACCACAGAGCAAGCGTAGCACAAAGGCAGGGGTACCACAGAGCAAGCGTAGCATAAAGGCAGGGAAACCTAATGTCTCATCACTTAAGCACTGCAGGCAACAAATCAAAGTAATTCCGCTGAGCACAGGAAAACACTGAGGTTACGTCCTCTATAGTTAAGAGGATGAACCATGCCTAGATTTTACCAGGCTCATGTTGGATCATTTCACATTCATACGGGGGAGGCACTTTTCATTGGAGACGTGAGTGAAGCATTTTGTAGCCGTGCTGCATACTGTACTTTCCATTTTGTGTTGCACATGTAGAAATTGTGTATGCTGTTTGTATGACCACTGCACTGGCTATTGCAATAAGAAATCATTTTCCCCAAATAGAGTGACCCAGGGCCGATTGCTTTCCACATTAGAATTCATCATTTCATATTACTGCACCAGACTACAGTTTTTTGCAAGCTTCAGCTTACCAGAGTTTCCTCACAATATGGTTATACAGTTCTTGCCTCTGATTTATGAAGTCTCATGGGTACTTTAAATGGAAGATGCAATATGCATTGAAGGAGCCCATATACTTTTCATATGCATATTCTGCTTTAGAAAGAGACCTTATCAGGACCAAATATGGCAGGGGATAGCCATCATAAACCCAGCTTAGCTAACAAAATGAGGCTGATGCTTCATGGGTGTTGGATACATTACTCTGACTTAAGCCATAAAGGCTCAAGCCAGTTACGAAAGCCATAAAGGCTCAAGCCAGTTATTCTTTAAACCAGTCACATGGTGAAGGACAAGTGGAGTATGCCACAGGAGAGATTGCCATGGGGGGGGGGGGCTAAATATGCTGCATCAGTTTGGGAGGACTCAAAATGAGTAGTCTTATTCAAGGAATTTCTACCATATCAGGCTAGTTGATGGTGCATGACACTGGAAGGACAGGCAGTCCGTCCCATCTCAAAATGGAAAGTTTTACTGCCATAAAGCAGCTACTATTTTGCAGCCCAAGGTAGACCAAATTGGGGTAAAAAAAAAAAAAAAAAAGAGCACAGAATGGGCCAAGCATGGCTACTACAAATTCTTCCCAACCAGGACTAGCATAACTGATTAATCCAAGGTCTAGCATTTGATTTTGTACTTACAGCTGTCAAATCCAGCCAGGCTTACTGTACATCCTGGTCCCAAGTATAAAGCAGATACAATTTTGCCTTATTTAACTGCATTACACTTATTCAGATAGACACAGATTGCTCGAGTTTTAGGTCTTTCATACTAAAACATATTTCCTTCCCTGTTGTACTAGCAACCTATTTGTGTTCAGCAAGTCATACTGATCAGGACGAAGTTTATCATAATGGAGTGACCAGGATTTAGTTTTTAACACCTGGAAATTGTACACCATCTCAGCAGATGCGCAGTACCCCCTCCATGCTACAGGAATATATTCATAATTATTTTGCTTCTTGGAGACTAATAGAGCCCTACTGCACATGCACCGAGGCGGCAAAATGAATATTTGACATTAGTAAAAAGACTACGCGCTCTCCAGCAATCCCATGCACCAAACTGGTTTAGTGTGAGCTTACCATGAGAAAGTACAGTTGTGCAAGATCTTGCCATAACAGTAGAGGATTTACTTCACTGTTGCATTATTTCTTACAATAGGAATAAACCAAAGATAGACATGTGTTTGGCCAGCATAGCAAAGTCGTATGCCTCCGATGCAAGTCACTTGTGTACCTTTGGCCCTTCCAATCACTGTACAAGCACCAAATCCCCCAAACTGAATTGCCTAAGGGGAATACATCAGCTAATTAGGAAGAAAATAGTACATGTACATCTAAGAAAGAAGGAAAACCTCTCAGCCAGAGGGAGAAGAAAAAACAGGGGAAAGCGGGAGGGATGGAAAGAGCGATAATAGGCCTGTCCTTCCTTAATCATTACTACAAGTATTCCTTACAATACGGAGAGTACTAGAGCTAAGATGGGAGGAGAAAGGAACTGAGGAACCCTCCAAAAATTCATGGAGGATGAACCTGGCAGAACTTACTCTGGTCCTAGACATCACATCCAACTTATAGTGCTTAAATGCATGTACAGAAGATAAAGTAGCTTCCAAAATGGATCTACCACTGAGCCCTTAAAAAAGCTCCAAGACAGGCAACCACCCTAGAAGTGTACAGGCACAGGAAGCTGCTTGCCATGAAAATAAATTGTTTTAGAAATCCAGGAGATGGTTTGTTTAGAAACCACTACACCCAATTGGTCTTGGAAACAAAGCTGTTCAGATTTCCTAGTCTATGCTCCATTTTGAAAGTGAAAATAGGAAGACGCATCTTCTGATTTAACAAAAAAACAATACATACTGTATGCTTAAGTTAAGCCACGGTCTGTGTGTGTGTGTGTGTGGGGGGGGGGCAGAAAAGGAGAACTGCCACAAGGGACTGAAGTTCAGACTTGGAAGAGAAAGCCACCAAATCAATTTCCAGGTACAGAACTTTAAAAAGCTGCTGCTGGTTCAAAAGATGGTGTGGTCAGTTTAGAGACCAAAGTTACAGGTCCCAGGAAAAAGAAATACATTTCCTTGGAGGTGCAATATGGACAACTTTTAGAAACAACCTCTGGGGAAAGTGGTGGATCAGAGAAGCAGAAATGAGTCACCAATTCACCTTAACAGGAGTTGCCTGACCAGAAGAAAAGCTCAAAGAACAGTAGGATAATAAGAGGATCCTGTTCATTGTTTTGACACCAAGAAAAATCCTCCTGTTCATTGTTTTGACACCAAGAAAAATCTCACCTTTGCAACATTTTCTAGTAGTAGATTTTCCAGCATCCTGTAAAACCCAAGGCAAATCCTCAAAAACTTACCTAAAAGAAATCAAAACCTTATCACCCACTCTCTCAACTGTAGGTTGAGAAAGGGGGAAATTAGAGCCCTTGTCCTGGGATAGTAGAGCTACCCTGTGGTGCAACTCCTGATATAGTCCTTAGCCAGGTGAAAAATGGAAACCAATGCTGTCTGGGTCAAAAGGGAATCACCAAGATTTTGGGAATGTCCCACATGATCTTGTGCAAGACCTGTGGAAACAGAATAAGCATACAAGAACATCCCCAAGAAGAGCATATCTTCCACCATAAGCCAGAGAATTTGGTACTCTGGAAAATAACTCAATTTCTGTTCTGATGGGTGGTAAAAAGTTCAGAATACCCCACCACCAGACAATGTCCAGGAAAACCTTATTGAAGTATCCATTCATAAGGATCTGTTCAGTCTGTCAACATTGTGAGGGAATACAAACCACCAGAAGAATCAAATGATGGCAGAAGTCCATGTTATGAGGGCTAGTCTACAAAGTTCTCCCATTTATGTACTACATGTTAGTAGTTAATCTGAACAGTGAATGGATCCGGAGTCAAAAGCCAACAGCCAGGACAAGACACTCCTTTCCTTGATGTTAATATGATCTTTCACCTCCTGTGGAGACTAGACCTGGGGACATTGATATTTATTGGGGAAAGCTACCCAGGCCAAGTCTGAAGCATTTGTAAACCGCTCCCAAGTGGGTGGGAAAGTAAAAAGGAAGGTCTGCTTTGAGACATTTGGGGGAACCATCACAGAAATTTCTTCCTTTAAGCAAGGCAAGAGAGGAATGAAGTCCATAGCGTGGCAATGCTGCAGCCAAAGTGTCTTTGGATACCACTGGAACTTTCTTATATGAAGTCTGGTAAAAGGAACTGTTGGAATAAGATGCTACGAACCCTAGGGCTCGGAGAAACACTTGGTGAGGTCTGCTGCAAAGGAAGATGGGATAAAATGTCTGCTGCAAAGGAAGATGGGATAAAACAATGTCATAGGTCTTGGGGGCAGGAAGGACAGCAGTCGTATGAATCCTTCACCCCAAGAAAACCTTGTCCCGAGTCAGATTGGACTCAACAGTATGGGCTTCATTGATGATCTCTAATCAGCAGTGGGAGTTCTAGGTTCGGCAAGAAGCCTCTGCAAAGAGGGGGTATGAACCAGAAAACGAACCTGATTAAAGAAAAACCTGATCATCCTGCAAGTGGCTGTATCCAGGTTTAGAAATTTAGGAGTTGTAGAAAGACAAAGGCAAAGCAGAGATATTTTAAGGGATATACAGAGAACTGTCCACAAATCAGAGATAAAGGATATACAGAGAACTGTAAATTTCTTGGAGAGGGTTATATGAATATTAGATAGGTGAACGTCTAGTCAAGAGGCACCAAAAAGCCTGAGAAAGCAGCACAAGAAAGAGACTAGAGACCTTTTGGAAAGAACCTTCAGAAATGTGTTGAGAAAAGATCTAAGATGAGTCTACAACAGCTCACCTTCCTGGGAATCAAAAGCTTTCTGGAGTAGAAATCTTTGTCCTTCTAGCAAGGAGGCACTAGCTAAATAGCACTTCAAGCCAGGGGGTCAAAGAGGAGGAAAAAGGAGGTAATTAGCAAGGAGGGGGTTTGATCATCCCTGAAAAGGGAAGGGATGTTCATGCAAAGAAATGGACATTACAAATTAGAGAATCCAAGAGTCTGATTTGTTGCCAAATGTGAAATGTTAACCATAGGATAAAAGGAATCTAGCAGAGGGGAAAAGGATTGCCAAATAGAAGCTGACTTGTCTGAAAAGAAATCTACTAAAGTCTATTTGTGCCTGGAACCCTCAGTTCTCAGACACTTTCTTGCAATTCCACTGCTATTTAGGTACAGAACGGAGGAAAATATAAGATCTTGTATGACCTTCCCTGTCTTGCAAAGATTGAGATCCACAGCAGCAGCAGTAAACAGATTTGATGTACCCAAAGGAAGGCCCAGTAGTTTTGCCTTCACATAACTCAGGTGAAAAAAGATTTTAGCATAAGCCACGAATACCTCCTAATAACCAACCTGATGGAGCTTCCATAGATGAAGCATCAGCAACATTTGATAAAATGACAAGCTACTTGGGAAACAGAACCCAGCAAAGAAAGGACTTGGAATTTGACACAAATGCACCCGAGTTTGCCCAGAAACCCATACCAAAGTTGTGGGTCTAGTAAAAGGTCTTGAAAACTAAGGTGGCAGAGATAAATGCCTTCTTACTGTACCTGTCCATTGCTCTACTATCCTTATCTGAAGGCAAGAGCTTGGAAGAGACATGCAGCTTAATAGGCTTGCCAGTTAAAGGGGGTGGAATCACAGATGGATCTGATGAGGGGCTCTTGTACAAGAATAAGGATTGGAGATCTTGGAATCCATTTTAAAAACATATGCAACACTTCCTAGAAGAGCTTCCACAACAGGAGAAATTGCAGAAATTTAACCCATCTGTAAGATATAAAATTTCTGAACAGACATCCGGGTGCTTTTTATCATTTTAATGCTGCCTCAAAAATAAACTCCAACTGAGTTGGAGTTCTCTTCAGACCTAAAAGCCATGTAAGCATACCACCTTCTCACCAGTTCATGATTTTCACAGGTAGAGATCTCTCACTTTTGGTCCATTTCTCCAAAGATTGTGGTTTTCTGTCAAATCACTGAGGACTGAAGTCAGAAAATGACAGAACAGGTTTCGCATTGGCATGAATTTATCAGCTTTCTAAGTTTGATAAAGCCATAAAGCTATTTTGGGGCCTTTGTCCCCCATTCTTTATGGCTTTGTTCAGATTTCTTGCTCCAAGAAGTTGAGAGGTTTGCAGTGGAGAGTAAATATGGGAGGAATAAGTATTCCTTTTCAGAATCCACAGCCAATGAATCAGAATCCCCAGGTCCTTCAGAGAGTGAAAGCAAACTTCATGGGAGAAGGTACTTAAACCCTTCAGCGTCTTTAAAGCCATATGGGCTTTAAAAAGGACCTTGGGTGAAGTCTTTTCACTCCTTGATAGTCTTTAGTAACAAGAGCTACATACCTTGGTTTCTGCTTTTTCAGGTTTAAAAAAAATAAATAAATAAAAATCTGCAGTTTCTGAACCCTGGTTTTACCTCCAAGGGAACCCAATATTTTTCCCTTACAAAAATCTAGAATCCCTTTAGGCTGAGATTACCAGCCACTGTTCCCCCTTGTCATTTGACGGACCTTCAAAAAAAAAGTCATGCCGTCTCCATCTCCCTTCCTCACAGGCTGCACTGTATTGTGCAGTACCCATCACGCTCCTTGAATACTGCATTAACATTACTAATGTAGCCACCATGTGTAGTTTTGCTATTCATAGTACTTTGAATATGCACATCTGGAGTTCCACATATGGGCACTACATGAAAAACTTCGTGTTTTGCATTTCCTGAAGCCCACATCTCGTATCATTTTTACATTCATATAACCTACAGTTCCTAGACACGTTGTGTAATGTCTTATGAAAACCACCACCAAGGCCAACCCCAGCAATACCAAAGAACATCACACTCCATACTAAAAAATGCTATTCCCAACTTTCCATACATAAATTACCTGACACTCATGTGATTCTAAAGCATCTCAAAATATACACATCTAAAACAGAGTCATTCTTAAAGCAACAATGTTAGTAAAAAAAAAAAGTGTTAGAACCTCTAAGCACACCAGTGACAAATTTCTCCCCCTCAAATTCATCCAGTATGTCACATGTACACCACATAACCCAGTTGATCCCCTATCACCCTTACCCCCCCTTTAATAATTTACTGAAATATGCTCTAAAATTGTAAAACGTAAAGACATAATAGGTGATTGACCCATTTTTATTAGTGGGGGTAGGGTAAGAATATTAAAAAGGATTTAAGAAAGTAATTATCTTTACACAAAAAAATGGCATCAAAAAGTGCAACTCATGCAGTATGTGCAGATATGTCCAAGAAGGATCTTTTATTGCAGGACATGGGCTTTTTACTTGCAATTTTAAATGTAGTACACACATGGGAAAACAGGAGAATATAGAATATATGAACATGCTAATGCTATAAAGAATTTATATATATATATATATATATATATATATATATATATATATATATATATATATATATACATACATACATACACACACACACTAACTCCAGGATCACACTACAGTGGGGGGAAGGGCATATATGTTTTACTTTCCTTACAGTGCTCTGCATTCAGTGAAATGAGCTTTGGTGAAGTGAGTTTTCAGTTATGTAATGATTTTAGAGTGAGTCAAGTGATTTGTGCATGTATTTAAAGATGGAGAGCTGGGAACAGAAATTAGTTAAAAGTCTCTCAATCCATTGTCCAATTTGTATTGAGACAAAACAATTACTTTGTATTGCATTCATTTTGGTCAGTTTTTGGTAATTTCTTGTCTTTTACCAGGTTGGAGTTATTTCTCCAGGCACACAAACCCAATGGACCAGTACACTACACAATTTACTTCACTTAAATTACATATATTAGTTCAGAGTAATCATTCATAAAAACATTTTCAAGTACAGAATGGAACCATGAAAACTCCATGAGCTACGCCACACAAGTATACAACCTTCAACAGTATATTAGGTGGGCACTAGAGTTTGCATATATAAAGTTGGACATATTTTAGTGTTAAGGGCAGCAATATAAATGGCGACTTAAGTCAGGCTCCCATTTAAGCAGTACCACTGGGTTGAAAATGAGAAGTTTAATCCCAGAGCATAGAAACGTAACTAGGCAGTTTGGTGGTGACATTCCATCAGTAAACGCAAAAATCAGTTACTGGAGTCTGCAGCAGGTAACTGTAGTAGAGTGGAATAATTTGGAGCAAGGTAAACATTTCCTCCACTGTAGAGATGAAGTTCAGATTCCAATAGGTTCTTCTGGTGACCTTTAAAGGATTAACAGATTAATACTTTATTCTAATGCTTCCAACTATTACCTGGATAAAAAAGGAATCAAAAACACTTCCATGAACCAGGTAATAAGCTACATTCATTTCAGCCATGTGTTTAAGGGCAAGGGTGACCCAAGCATTTCAGTATAAAATCAACCCATCGGCAAGTTTTTGGAGGTAGGAAACTGCAGTACATGAGAACTCACACCATACACATTAACCAGTGGTCAAGACAGCACCCCAAAACAGAACCACGAGGCAAAAATCTCAGAGATGCCTTATTACCCATAAATGACATTGACAACTTACTACCAAGACATAACCTTTTCAGGGGTGCTAATATCAATGGTGAGAAATATTTTATACAACAGCCACATATTATTGAAAGGCTGCTGAAGAATTTCTAAACAGGAAGAGCTGATGTGCTAACCACCACCCAGAAAAGTCCATCTGAAGACCACGATTGGTGAGCAAGGACTTCCTCTGCTTTGCATATATAATAAAGCATTCTAGAATATCTATATGCCAAGTTGATAACTGGTGGATTTACTACAGTTCCATGCTGGTTTGCAGGGCTCAAAGGGGTATGTTCAATATAGTTTGTCCAACTATTGTACAAATCCTGAACACATTGATCTGTACTTATCCACTTATCTTTCTGAAGGCCAGCTTAGGCAACTAGCATGATAAAGTTCTGCAACACGCAGGGATAACTACCTTTGTCTAAACTTGACATGCATGCACACAAGTCAATTCTACACAGTGATAAAAGCAAAACTTGATGCAAGGTAGAAATACTGTATATGCAGCAAATGTAGGAAACTGGAATCTATGAAGAGGTGTGTTTACACCATACCTAGAAGCTAAAATTCTAAATTGGCCCTTGCATAGTCAGGTGCTAATCTGAACAAAACTTACCACATTGCAGTTTAGAAACTGCAACCATTGGTGAGAATACTGTGTCCCAAAACAGTGAGGCATAAAAATAATTCCACATATTCCTTAGACACAAAATGTTAAATTGCACATTAAATATTTCTTACCACTGGCTGTACTGGACATTTGCTTGATATCAAAGTCGTCATAATCGGCAGAATCTTGAGCGATGCCCACTTTACTAGAGAAGTAGTTGGAAAATGCTCCTGATGTACAGCTTACATTCTGTTCTCCGCGCCTTGCTGGCACTGCTGGAGGCTTTGCTAGCTGGAAGTCTTTGAAGAGGTCTTTGGCATTTTTCTTTTCTTTGTCCCCTAGTGGATCCAGGGCAGTGAACATGTCAGTCTTTTCAACAGCTTCTTTCAGAGGTTCTGGTTTTGGTGACGGTCGACGAGGTACTGTATTAGGAGGCGACATTACTGAACCTAACTGAGGTACAGACCCAGAAGCAGGAAACATACTGTTTTGAAATGGATTAACTGCAGCTGTGGGCTGTGGCCATGCATTAGGTTGACCAGGTACTACCTGACCCCAGGAGCCAGGAGCTTGTGATGGTACACCAAACTGAGGCTGCTGCCAGCTGGTGGTTCCCTGAACACCAAAACCTGCAGGTTGCCCCATGATGGGTCCAGGGCTCTGAGCAAAAACAGATTGTTGTTGACCCCATGGTGCTACAGATGTAGTTCCAGCAGGCATCCCTCCTAGAAATAAAACAGCAACATTAGCACAAACACGTGCAGTGAATGTCATGAATAGCATCAAATACTTGGCCCCATTTGTCCAGGTCAGAGGTGCTTTGGAAGGGGAAAGCAATTTCTAGTTTTTCCATCAAGCGAGCACGGTGTACAAAACTATATGGACCTGCTCCATCTGACTGATACTGCAGCTTACTTGGCAAACATGTTAGCACTTTTTTTTTTTTAAAGGCAAATAGTACAAAAGCCTGCCCAATCGCTTTCATTATAACAAAAATATCATACTGTTAGTTAACATGGCTATTGCTTTTATCTAGACATGTGCTATAATGTTTAAGCAGCTGACTAAACTTGCCAGAAACGAAGAGAAGACAATTACAAGGAATTTAAGCTCATTAAGCTTTCAAGACACTGCATTTTATGCAAAAAGATTAACAGGATGCAAATATCACAGCCAATTAACTTTCCCATGATACATTACAGTGGTATGCAGTTACCTGTATTTTGTATTAACATCCATATTTACTTCTATATGGAGTCAAGCTAGGATAAACACAGCCAATGCACATATTCCAACAGTCAAAACAAATAGACAAATACTAAAAAATTCAGAAGATACTGCAGCTAGGACTGAAATAAATTACCCCAAACACAAATTTGAAAACTTCTCTCCTGAAGCATCAAAGATGGGAATTTGGCTGCATGGTAATCCTTTAAAAATCATTTGCTACATCTATAAACTACATGCATAGCAAATGCTTTGTATTACTAAAATATACAAGACCACATCAGACAGTAGTATATACCTGCCACATTACAATGCAATGAGCTTGAAAGGCCACACTTCATTGCAGTCGTATAGCTGTTTTGGTGCCTCGGATCAATGGTTTGTGCAGTGAGAATTATGTTCTGGGTGTTCTTGCCTTTAATCATATGCAAGCAAGACAGACATGCCATTTACACTAAACAGAATTCAACAAGCAGTGGAACAGCCACAAATAGTCATCCCTATAAAATTTGTACACTGTACACCCATAACTACAGGCACAGCAAACTCCTCTTACCCACTCACCACTAGAAAAACAGCAAGATATCTATAGAAAACATTTAAAGGTTCACAGCAGTGGTATTGTCTAAATTTCAGAAACTTTAGAAAATACATGTCCAAAGCTGAATTACTGTATTTTAGGAGTTCATGGATTTTCCAAACAGCACACAACCCTCATTTGTCGAATCCAAATCCCACTATTTATGCCAACAGTGTGGACTAGAATTGCTCCCTTACGCCAGGGGAACAAATGGTTTTCATCCCCAAACTACAGCCAAGTATCAATACCAAAGTAATTTTCACCAAATCATTTTACTGATAGCTTCACCTTTGGATTTGACACTGGAAAAAATATGCCCGATAAGAGGGTTTTGCTCTGAATCTGAAGACATTGTTTTAAGGTTGCCCATTTAGTTCTTAGCACTGATCCCCCCTCCCAAATAAACTATGTTCTTTTAAAAGAAAATGCAAAATCCACCAATGCCAAATTCTTTGGTCATTAAAACATTGTAAAGTCTTGGGCCTGCGCAAGACAGCACACCCCAGTAACAAACATTTTCATTAAACTTTCACATCATACAATATTGTTGATAACTAGTTACTCCACTGACATTTTTCTTGTTCTATGCATCATGCAATTCAGTGAACTCAATTATATATTCTGCAACTGTAATGCAGAATTGTAGCTTTGCCACCGTTTCCCTGTCTAATATCCATTGCATAATGGTTTGCCACATGCAACCCATTGTTCACTCCATTTTTCTTGAAAGAAGTCATGCAAATAGAAAGATTGCAGTGTAAAATGAAGTCACTCTACTCCACATGTGCAAAATAAACCTGAATGAAATCCATTTTCTTTTCCAAGTACAGACAAATATGAGCAAAATCACTTACCGATTGGTCCTCCAAGAGGTGTGGCCAGTGGCATGGCAGTGACTGGTGCAGTTTTGAAGAGGTCCAAGGGATTTACCTGGGGTGCAACAGGCTGGGATACAGGTGGTGACTGTGGTGTAGAGGGAGTATTTGGTGAAAAGGCATCTGTTCCAAATACATCTGTGGAAGACTGCAACAATCAAAACATCTGAAATGAGAATTCTATACTAGTTTTTCTACACTAATCCTGCACTGCATGAGGTTGGGAAACCGCAGGCAGTATGACAAATGCACATATCAAAATGTAATAGTGACCATCATGAAAAACCTGCTGTACTCAAAGTACATCACCAAGATTTAACGTGCAGCAAAGTTACTAGTCATCTAAAATTTGAAGGTTGCTTTCTAAAAACCAAGATATAGACAGATTCCATTAAAATACTACATGGGAGAGTGCCATCATTTATGCCAAACACCTCTCTTACCTATGTAACAGCACCAATTAAAGAGTTATATCCAAGGACTTATTTCCAAGCACATCATTTGTTGTTGGGAAGAAAGTTACCCAGCATAAGATAACCAAGCGTGCCCAACCAGTTTTACCATGCACTAAATGCAGAGCAACTGTATGCAACTACTTCCAACAATGATTCTTCTAAAGGATTGTGTAAACCCTCAAGTTTCTTGGGAGGAAGTTATTCCAGCTCTGGAAAAGGGCATATTTCCTCAGCAGGGTACAAGACCTAAAGGGATATTATACAACCATGACCAACAACATTCAGTACCGATAACAGCAAACAGAGCATAAACAGCAAGTACAGCATAGACAGGTGGCAGAAGTCAAACAAATAAAGTCGATTTACAACAAATTGACAGTAAGTACAGCATAGACAGGTGGCAAACTTGTTACAGAAGTCAAACAAAGTCAATTTACAACAAATTGAGAGTTCAAAATAATTCAGCTGCAGTGCAACTGGAATCCTCATCTGGACATGCCCTAGAACACTAACCTTTTCCATCAAGCTAGCCATATGAGCCTGTGCGAAAGTGTTACTAGGACATTGCTCCAGAATTACCAGTAATAGCAGACACGACAACCACAGTACATTAGGTAAAAGCTCCACATGGACAGAATGAAATTAGCACTGGTAGACAAACATGGCAGAGAAAAGAAATGCAGCTAATATAAAATGAAAGCAGCTGAGAAAATATGAAAGCCTGTTTTAGTCTTCACCAATGGGAAGTGTAATAGTTTTTAAATGTAGAAGGGGTTGTAAGATCCAATAAAGATACTGCTCCCCTAGAGGGACACTAAACTGAAAACAGGAGATTAAGCCTTTAGGGATCTTCACTGCCATTAAAAGCTGGGAGATTTCTCCAAGGGAAACGAGTTGACAAATCATTTATGGAGACTGTGGTTCAAGCCAAGTTTACTTTGGGGGATAGCCCTGCTGTAATGAATATGGAGAGACTGCTCTTCGTATTACTCTTTGGAGTCCCTGGTTAGGAATTTAGGGGCTCAGCTTCCTCTCAGTACAGGAAAAGCTTAGATTGTCAGCATGGTTACTAAGAGAGTCATGTCTATCAACAATCTAGCAGACAAATTCCAGAGTGGCAAGGTATCCCACATTGGGGTTCAACCAGCGGTGCCCTGGCAAACGTACTGCAGTCTATGCCTTTTGCATAGTGAGTTTCTGTAGTTTGGTCTTTGGAAATGGAACAGACCTGGTGATATGTCATCTGTACAGCATATATTCTTAGATGTTAGCTATGGCCTGTGTCCATGGATTGATTCTTGAACTTTATAAAACAGAAGCGGACAGTACGTTGTATGCAGATAATGAAGGAATAATTTTAGAGAACCATTTTATTCATGTAGTAGCCATACCATAGTCTAAGCCCCCTTAATAAAAGCTGGGAGTCGCATGCCTAAATGAAATCCAAAAATATTGCTCAGTTGACTGCCTCCTCTCCATATTATAGTATAGTTCTAAACAGAGATCAAATTGCATATGACACTGCATTCCTATCAGTCTGTGCTCAGAGTGAAATTGTATACCTTAAGATGTTAAGGTGAGTGAAAACTAATCTCATGTGATTTAATAGCAAGTGCACATATCAGACAAGGTGCTAACAAGCAGCATATTTGGAAGAGATGATCAAACTAAGATGTTTAACTAAAAGCAGGTACAAAATGGTGGGAAATAAAGGTATCAAGATTTTAGGAATTTGAGTAAAGCTTTTCAAATCACTGGACAGCCATGTGAAGAGAAACTACCTGGGAATTTAAGGAGTGGTTGGAGGAGAAAAAAATGGAGTGTTCTGACTAGCACTAGTTCATTAACACATTAAGAGTTATGACCAACATAAGGCAGGCATATGGAATAGGATATATAGGACATGGACAAGATTAAAATGTTCTCTTAATACATATCCCAGTTTAAGTGCGCTCCTGAAGGCTGCACCTTTTCCTCCCCCCCCCACCAGAAATGTAACTTTAGCAGATTTAAAGATGTTTCTAATTTAGAGCTCACTTTTTAACAAATATTTGATATTCGTATCATCTCAGACCACAAAGCCTATTTTTCCACAATCGGAACCCTAAAAATTCTGGGATGGAATCTCCTCTCTCCTTAACCCAGGTAAAAAAGAAAACCCCTGCCCCGACCCAAATAGTTAGACCTGGATTTAGCTACAGTTAGTCATTCTTTGACTCCATAGCCAAACTAACATCCTTCACTAATAATCCTGCCTCCCCACATCTACCTCCAAATATTCCCTTCTCCTCCAGTACCTCCCAAGCTCGCAACCTCCTCCCTTCTCCATGAACCCTATATCCCCATCTCTACCATAAACTTTAATTAATGCCCCTGAGATGCCCTCCTACTTCCTAAAGATAGCAGAAGCCATTGCCCTCCCTGTCTGCATCCTACAATTTCAGAATGCCATGTTCCCCAGCTCTGGAAAAAAAAGCCTTTATTATTCCACTCCATAAAGGGCGCAACAATGATACCCCCCTATTTCTAAACTTCTCAAAAAAATGCATCCACCTACAACTTCTACCCTATCTTATAAAATGACCTTCTCATCCTCCCCCAGCATGGATTCTGACCCAGCCACAGCACCACCACCGCTCTCCTCTCCTTCTAGAAACTGTAAACTAGGCACACAGCTCTGGTCATATTGTATCCACCCTCCTCCAACCCAAGGCCTTCAACACCATCTCACAATCTTCTCCTTACTAAACTCTAAATCTACCCCACTTCTCTATCAAATGGTTCACCAGTTATCAAATAGGCAACAAGCAGTAAAGTGGAAAAAAGCTACTGCTCCATTCCTAAATACTTCCACAGGTGTGCCCCAGGGCTCAATTCTAGGTACTCTTCTATTCAATATTTTCATTAACTACTTCTATCATGCAATCCACAATGCCAACCTCATCCAGTACACTGAAGTTACAATCTGCTCTGCCACCTCCACTTCATTAACAAAATTAACCCAAGATGCCTTTTCTTAACAATGGATGCTAGACAACCAAGACTAAACGAATATTTTCCCCTTCTAAAACCACCACCCTAGATAAAAACTCACCATCACCAGCAAAAACACCTCTTGAAATAGTCTATTAAACTATTAGGAATCCTCAGATTAGCAAAAATTAGATAGCCATCTAAAACTAAATATCAAAAAAAAACTCATAAGAAACTTGGCATGCTTTACCGTCATACCTCTCCCTCCACCAAACTCGGAGGTAATCATTACTTACCCTCTATGGTGAAATCCTTATGTATTGCAGAGTTATAAAAAAGGCTAACATTTGGTTTTATTGCCTTTTTTTGTAAATAACACCATTATAATGCATGTTTATATTACCTCATGCATTCTGTATGGTTTGTAAACATTTTCATGGTGTATGTAATACTTTGTGGAGCTTTTCACCCCGGGCTTCTGCTAAAAAAGGGCGCAAGCTCAGACATTCCCGGTCAACAAATGTCAAATAAGTCCAACAAACCAGTCAAAACTCTCCTCTTACTATAAAATTTCAAAATTTGCAAAGACCACATATCCAATTCCCATCACTGCATTTCCCTGGGCCAAATGAACTGGCTTGAGTGCCCAATTATGTATATTCAACTTTTCCAAGCACACAAACTTATTTTCAGCCCCTCTCTTTGCCCCTTTCTTGCCTCTATCCAACAGATGTTTACGATCCAACTTCCAAATTCAAATACAACTACATAAACCTGCCTGCCCTCCAGGCTAACATCTTCTATCCACCATTCCACTGCACACCAATAGAATTCTCTTTCACCTCTTATCTGTACCAGCACCAGTCTCTCTACCTTCAAAACTTTTACTTCACACACACCTAACCTCACAATGGGGAATGCCCTTGCTTGCATCCTTAACTACAGTTCTCTATAGCCAACACATCTGCCAATAGCCTCCTTTAGCCTTATAATTCCTAATAAACTCTGAAGAGTTTTTTTGCAAGAAGCTTAGTTTGTAAAGAATTTTCATACATTGTACTAATTTGCTCCCACAAATGTCAGTTTATTGCAACTATTATCTTGCATTTTTCTAACTCTTATTGTAATTTAAAGTTTGGAATTTTGTACTTTGTAAAATTTGTATTTTTCTGGAGCTTTTCTCCCCAGGACTCCACTAAAAACAGGCTCCTCATGGCCCAATGGACAATCCTGGCAAACAAATTGTAAATAAAATAAAATAGGCTGCCACTAGGGTCTTTATAAGCATAGCTGTACAATCCAACCCAGATTTTTTCCAAATACGTTGGGCACTTATATGGTGAGGGTATGTTAGGAAGTAGCCAAGGGTTATGCAGGGGATATGTTAATATAGGATTCACTTACTGTCAACCTCTGTCCAGATCCATGGGGCCAGACCAGGGGGTGAATTTGAGATTGTTCATCCAATGATAAAGGGTTTACTTGAATATGGTCAGGGATGAAATCTACTTGTGAATGGGGAGATTATTCTGCAGTGAATGGGGTCCTTTGAGACATTGGTCTCACCATATTTTATTTATGTCACTGGCAAAGCTCAGGTCCTTGATCTAGTATTCCTGGTGCTGTTTTGTGGAAGGGAAAGAGATGCATCAGATGTGGATCCAAGGATGCCTTATGGTCCAGGAATAGATTGCCTCTCAGTAAACCTATAGGGAATAGGGTCTTAAGGTAATCTGTGTGGGACAGGGTATTTGTACCCTGCATTCTCCTGGTGAGGAACCTTTGAGGGCATTCCTGCCATTGCAAGTGCTTGGTTAGGTACACGTCAAACGGGGCATTGTACTCAATGATAAGGTACAAGGCCAAGCCTGATTAACTTCCTTGGAGCTGGATGCTACAACCCTTGCTTAGGAGTTTGGCAACGTAGGATGAACAACCCATTGCAAAGATAGTAAGAATCAAAAACCAGATTACAATCTACATATGCTCACAAACCTACTGGGTCAACTCTCAAGGATGTTTTATAGATGGAGTAAAAAAAGCTTGGGTGGACAATTTCTCAAACAGCACTATAATGCACCTTCTGTTGAGTTTTAATCCATGGCTTTGACACTAGTCATTTATTAAACCATGTAATAGAATGCCAGTGCCATAGGGATGAATCTATGATGGCTCCCAGTTTACAGTCATCTATGAACTTGGTGAGCCAGAGACCTTTAACATTAGTCTCTACTTCCCAAGATACCAAACAGAAGAAAGCCCAACATGGAGCCGCATGACATTCCACTCAACCTACCCCCTGGTCTAGGGGTCTCCCTGATCCAGACTTTGTATCCTGAGCCAGCAATCCATTGAATTACTTAGAGATTTATGCCCATTTCTGAGAGTCAGGCCAATACCACCAGACGTAGCCAATACCACCAGACGTAGCCAATACATCAAATACCTTGGCCAAGTCAAGGTCGGTGGCATGCACATTCTTCCCCTCATCCATAGCCTTGGTGACAAAGTTTAAGTTTATCTGGTTGGAGTACAAGATCTTCCTTTAAAGCCAAACTGGGATGGGTCCAGTGTCTGTAGGCTGCCATGTCCTGGGTTCTTTATGACAAGTATAAATATGTACAGGCATAGATTAAATTGACAGCTCGATGGGTCTGTAGCTCCTGGGGGTCAAGTTAATGGCCCATGCTTGAGAGGTCTTCTTGGGTAAGCCAGGGAGAAAACCAAAGCCAGAAGAATATCTTTTTAAGAGGGAAAACATTTTTGAAGATTATGGTGTACAGTTAGAAGCCCTGTTAGGACAGGAGTGCAGTTTTGTGTTAAGACCGCAGACAAATCCACGTAGGTTAGGTCGGTTGGAAGAGGGGAGTTGTCATTAACACGGTCATATTGCTCTGACATGGAATTCTTATGGGTCATTACCATGTTACCCTACTTTGACTTGCCTTTACCTAGTCACACTAAATAGTATTAAAAGTAAAATTAGTACATGCTATAAGTGGGGCTGGTGTTGGGAATGCAGAGGTCCAGGTACCTTAAGAGAAAGAGAGGGACAAATAAGGGTGTTACTGACCAAATGCCAGTGAAGTCTGAGGTAGACTCAAAGAAACCAGTGCTACCTAAATGAAACTATCAGCTCTTACAGGACAGACATGATGGGTATTCAAGAACAAACTATAGTACAAAAGTAAATATCTAGGTAGCTGATGCACATGCTTGTACATATATACTGGACAACACTGACTACTAGATTAACATGAAACAAAAAGTACACTATACACAGAGGAGATTGGGCAATATTGCACACAAGTGTTTGTAATTGCACTTGAATGAGAATACATTAGTATGCAATAAATAGAAATACTGTATAAAATGAGTCTGCAACAACCTATTATACTTGTCTGCATTGAGTCTTGCTGCAGTTTGATAAAAAACGTGGTCCTGCAGCAGATACTCTAACCTTCTACCAGAAGCAAGTTTAGTAAACCAACCATATGCTGGATGAGAAGTGTTCAGTATTTTGTGGGACCTCTTTTTACATCTCATTTGAAAGGGGTGCTGTAAGGTAGGAAGAGTAGTGCCCAGAATATTTTCTGTTGTTCTTTGCAGCTTCTTCCTTTAAGCCATTGTGCTGTTACCAAACCATACAGTGCAGTTGCTGGTGAGAATGCTCTTGATGTCTTCTCTGTAGAAGGTATTTAGAGCATTCATAGAGAGCTTTGCTTTTCTCATTCTTCTTAGGAAGTGTAGTCACTAGTGGGCTTTTTTTTTTTTTTTTAAATTAGCTGGCCTTTGTACTCTAAGATCCTCTAATGCACGTAGTTGGGACACTTTCCACTTCACCACCATTGATCTTAAGGGGTAGCTACATGGCACAGCTCTTTCTGAAGCCAATAATTTCTTTTGTTTTATTGACCTTCAGGTCCAAATTGCTACTGCACCAATCAGGGAGTTGACCTCATTCCTACACCCACTCACATCACCACTTCTGAGTCCCTGTCATCTATTAATTTGATATGGTTGTTGGTGTAGAAAGGGGGAGGACAGAACAAAGGTTTGAAGTTTTAGAATGCCAGGGTACATGTGAATTTTGAAGTTTTAGACTGTAGCATGCAAGAAACTTGGAGAAGCTAGTCTTTTTTTTTTTTTAGTTCCAAAAAGTCACAGGTGAGAGGGCAGTAGTGCTGGAAAGTTTGGAAATTTGTATCATGGAACTTAAAGACATCGGCAACCTTCAAAACACTAGACCCCACCAAGTTTAGGTTTGTGAAGGGCCGATCTGGTCTCCTGAACCTGATTGACTTAGTCTCCAGAGCTGTGGACGAGGGTAAGGTGGTCCACACAGCCTGGCACTCACCAAGGCCTTCAACACTACTCTCCACTCTGGAATCATAAACTTACAAAGGTGGGCATTAATCCCTACATCACTTGATGGGGATGCCAACTAGCTTACTGACAGAACCCACACTGTAAAACTAGCCAACTCCAAATCCAGCTCCACACAAATGACAAGTCGAGTGGGTTTGGTCCTGGGACTGCTCTTATTTGGCATCTACTTCTCTGAAGTAGAGGCCAACACTAAGGGACTATGACTAACAAAGTTTGCAGATGACTGCAAACTGGGAGCCATTATTGAATCCCCAAATGATGTGGCTATTCTACAAAGTGTCCTTACAGAAACAGATGCTTGGTGCCAGAGCTGTGGGCTCAAGCTCAATGCCAAGAAATGCATAGTTATCCCCTTTGGGAAAACATGTACCCATGAATTGCCACACAGATGGCAGTACACTAAACACCGAAAGTGTGATAAAAGACTTGGGGACAGGTGGACAGTGGTCTCATCTTTGATAACCACATTGCCACAACAGTCAAGAAATCCTGTGTGGCACACCTCATCCTGTGTGGCACACCTCATCATTAAGTGCTTTTCATCCAGAAAAAAAGGTAGTCATTGTCCCACTGTACTCATCCCTCATTAGACCCATTATAGACTATAATGCCCAGTTTGGTATGCACCTCTCAAGACATCTGCAACAACTGGAAAGGCCGCAGAAATAACTCACTAAGAATCACAGGCCTAAAGCAGATGCCCTATGCTGACAATCTAAAAAACTCCAGCTATACTCTTGTCGCATATAGTCTACTCGGAGGCAATCTCGGCTTAACCTACAAAGCCATGTCAAACCCAAAGCTGCTGGACATGCTACACAAAGAAATCTCAATCCCTCAGAGCTGCACACTCCAGGGATCTAAACCTTGTCATCACAATGAACGAAACATATTGGAGGGATAGGTTCCTGACCCAGAGACTCCCCAGACTCTGGAACAGACTGCCCATACATGTCAAAGTGCCTCTTTGGGCCTCTTCAAAAGGAACCTCGACAATTGGATGGGAGATGGGAAATTCACCCCGGGGATCATGTCAGTCACCCTGCTAGACAGGGGTCCAGGGAAGTAAATATTGTGGGAAGAAATAGCCAGGGACTTATGGGTAGGCTTGTATAGGCCCTAGGGCCGATAGCCTAGTACCAACCTATGAAAGGCAGGTCATAGTGGCTTGATAATATAACTATCTGAGGACGAACAAAATGATGCATTTGAAAATATTCCAAACACTTCCCATGCATAAATTCGTCCACAAGGCACAAGATGACATTTTGGCAAAAAATGTGACCTTTTGGACAGACTAAGCATCATAAATAGCTTTCTTTATATCATTCTCTTCCAAACATTTAATTGCCGGAAATGATGGCTTTTGCTCTAGGATGCCCAACAGTTGGTTCACAAAGATCATGGATGCCCAAATAAAAACTATGGTCAACAGCTTGATTACTAGCATTTGAACCAATGGTCTTATTTGATTCAAGCCAGGAGACAAGCTTGTCTGGTCTGTCCTTTTAAAATGTCTTTAGCATTCTACTTTTCCATTAACCCTTCTTCCTATGACCTTTTAAATAGCACCGTTTTCCCCTCTTCACCACCCTTTCTAGTAACCAATTTAATGGGTCCACATGTATGCTCTCAAAGTCCGGGCTTTCTACTTTTACAATACCTACTAAAAATATTGGGCAAAAAAAAAGTGTAGGAATGCCTAAATTTTAAGAGTCAGGACCCAAGATGGCCAAATGGATAACACAAGTGAGCATAGTGGACAGTGCAAGAGGAATGGGGGGGGTTGCTTCTTAATCTATTACCAAGACTTGCAAATGTAATAATTAGTTACTACATCACAGTTGTGATGAGAATGGAAAGATAATGGTGTTCAAGCAGCCATTTTGTGAAGGGGCCACCAAGGTACAAGAATGCTATACTGTTTTATAAAAGGTGGCATTATACTTCCAGAAGACAGCTGGGTGGCATTATATACTTCTAGAAGACAGCTTGGTAGATACGATTAAAACAGTCATTGGAAAAGGGAAACTTCCTACCAATGCTTCATGACTAGGGAATGGGTCAGAACTATAGTATTACCCACACAAAAAATCCATTAGAGATAAATTTCTTGAGGAAAAAAGAAAACGAGTGGCATTCACTTAACCAAATTCTTAGCCATCGCCAATAGCAAATATGGTAATTAATGAAATTCATTTGCACTGTTCACACTGAAGATATCCTCCCAACAAAATCTACCTGCAAAAAGAAAAACATTTATGCAAACTGCACATTTATGCCCCTTGTCCAATATGTTGAGGAAGGAAACAGCACAGACATTGTCAAAGCAACTGATGTCAGTTATTTCCTTTATCTAAATTTACTTACTAGGTAGGGCAACGATCTCAAAGGACCTTATTCAGACGCAGCCTGGGGGATATGCCACTGAATGGAAAGCAGGGGCCTATTAACTATACAGCCTCTATTTGCCAAGTCGGCATAAATATAATTACATTCTTAATTAGAAGAAATTAAAGCTCAATTGTCAAGGCATTTCTAAAGCTAATTTTAAAGGAGTCTTCATCTGACAGAGTATTTGTATCAGGTGAAGAATTTGGGACTCGCGTCCTAAATTTCAAAGCATATATATTTGAAGGCAAAGTCTTACGGCCAACCAGTATCCTCCCCCAAACCACACCACCTTTGAGGGGGAACATAAGTCAGTCTCAGGAGTAAATTTGTGAATATCATCCCAGTTACCCAAGTTAGGTTTAAAAAGAAAATGGTTATTTGGACCAAAGAGGTTTGGGTGGCGCCTGTTCTTCCAAAATACTTCACTCATACATTAAGTACAGCTGCCAAGGATAAACCACTGTGAGACATGTTACGTGTTTGAAATTAAAACTTTTAAACTTTTTTTTTGGTCTTGGATGGGGCAACTGTTTCCTGGAAGTACCTGCATGGCTGAACCATTCTGAAGCCCTACCTTTACTTTCATATGCCAATTACGGCAAATGCATTTACAGTAGGATGCATTTCACCATGTTAACCACTAGGAAAAAAATAATCTTACATCCCTTGACCATTGTTAAATATTCCATCTTTTTATTAGTTATAAAACTATAAATATTCAGCTAGTTAGTTTTGCACATGTATTGTCAGACTGCAAAATTGTAAATGTAAACCATTTTCACTGTACATTATTTTGTTACATTATGGTACAATCTGAGCTGAGCCTGTACTTGGTTAAGTAGCAACTCTTCACAGCTTGAAAGTGACCCTTTTATAGAACAAAGTGCATCTGAGCTTTGCATTATTTCTTCAAATTTAAAGGCCACAAGGGTCATTTAACTGCAAAGAGAAAGGATTAGGTCTAGAACTGTAACCATCTTCCCCAACCCATGTTAAGTACTCCACAATCTTCAGATTTGTTCTTTACATTCACTGTAATCAGTAGTGTTATATACTTTATTCCACTGTATGCAACTTAACAGCTTCAAACAAAACTGCATTAACTGGTCAGCAGAATTACATGCATCAGTTTTACCCTGTGCCATGTAGGAGTGTCCACTTTGTCACCCTTATTTGTCCAAGACTACCAATACCAATTATCAAGAATGGCATTGCAATAGGCCAGGCATACCCCCTTGGCTGAGCACCTTTTGAACACTACTTGAAGTTATGGTTTACATCTACTTTGGGAAGGCTATCAGCAGCACACAACTGCTGAGAACAGAGGGTACACCTCTTACAACTCTTCCTGGTTACAATGTACAGAAATGAAAGTGATGTACACATTTCTTAGGTATACTGGAGAAATTTGTATTTTACTACTAGATGGGTGTGGGGATATGGACAATACGACCACAGTTCCTGCCCATACACCTGGAAAATGAAAACAAGTTACTGGTTAGTGTCACTGTTGTAAATTCTGGCTATAAAACATTTTTGGGCTACTATAGTCAAGGCTGCTATTCACAATGTAGTGGCTACAACTTCTAATGACTTCTTGTACACCCAACATCACAAATCCAAGTGAGAAGATCAAAAGGTTATGGGGTTGGTATTCCAATGAAAGGCGTGCTTGCACAGTAAAACATGCAACATTTTTGTATTGGCACTTAGTTCAACTCCAGCATGATTGCGCATGGTGATGCTGCGTCACTTTCCTCCATCTGGATTTACACATGCACACAGAATTTTAGCACTGGAACAGATTGATAGTGTTACAGTATGTTGCACTATGTTAAAGCATGTATGTACTGTGCACAGTGGGAACCTCCAGATTTGATTGAGGCAACAATTTATTTGCATTAGCTTCTCTGTATTTACAACCAATGTCAGCATTCTATCACTACATTTTGTGAACAGCCTACTAAGGCTGGGTGATAACATTATGCAGTCTTTCATTCTGGATAAATGCTTCTGTTTAAGTTCATTCATTCATTTCTGAAATCACACCCCTCTCCCACAATGCAAACAAATATAAACTTAAAGACTCTATTTTGCTATTTGCTTCATGGGCTGCAGAGAGTTTGACAAATAACCTGTACACTACAGCTTGTCCTAACATGCAACTATAGGAAGCAAGACACTTTCCTATTCATGAGGTAATTACTTTGTCCAGACATGCAGGTCACCTGGCCTTCCCACAAGCACCCACCACACTTCACCTGACCTTCCTACATTATAAACTAGTCAAATTCCAATATGCACTTCTCCAACTTGCCTGCCTGAACATGAGGCCATACGAGTAGTCACTAGCTGGAATTCTACTCCCCTCCAATGCACAGCTGTGTTGAGCCAAATTCGGACAGTTTTTTGTACCCAGCAATGAAACCTGCACTTCCTATTGTGAACCATCCAGTATAAAATGCTCTCAGTATGGGAATCACTGGAAATGCATTTTCGTGCTCTTACTCCATGGGCACAACCACACGCAGGTACATTTTGTATGGACCAGAGTGTCATACTACTGCTCTCCCTCCACTCATTTCCACCACAACGCACTGCAAACCTTGTACAACCCTTCATCTTTTAAGGGGAATTGCAGTTGGACATAATTAATGGACTGCATGCAACAAAGCCTAATACGACCTGCAAAGAAATGGCACACTAAAAATCCAATCCATCTTTTCAGCAAAGCATATTGATATTTTCAAAGCTACCCCTGTGCAGTAATGGTATAAGCTATTTTTTTTTCCGGAGTCAGTCTCCTTTTCTGACAATGACAGTTTCTACACTAGTGGTGGAGGTGAGGGGTGATGAACATTGGGTTAAAATGAGTTCCACAGAGGTAACTTGTAGGGCAATCACAGTTCTGGCTTAAAAGGTATTGACCATTATGTTAGCACCCCCCCCCCTTGACTCAGTCGCATGAGTAAATTCTATAATCACTAATCTAATTAGTGGGTAAAAGATTAAGCATAGAGTTAACTGGATGTAGCATCCTCCCAAGTTAAGGTGTATAAATGCTGTACATATATTCAGCAAGTTTACTGAAGTCTCACCCTCTTATCTTTAGGAAATGTATAAAGTGCCATCTCATATCTTACACATTTCCAGATATTAAATGTTCCTCCGGTTGGCCCTGTGCTACTCTGATTACCTTCTCTGCAACCCGATAGACCCGTAGTTAGAGAATACTGGACTCTGCACAAGTACTCCAGAATCATGTTGGATATCCTTATGAGTTTACAGATGCCTGCTGCTTACTACTCAACAGCATCGCCCTTCCTCCACAACTGAGCATTAATTTACTTGGGTACATAAGCAGATGGATAGCTAATGCAACAGGCTGCTAATTCCACCTGTAAGACCACACACCCTCTTAGCATCCAATAGTGGTGGGTGATGGTGACTCCAGCCCCTCCTTACAGAGGGACCTTACAAAGTAGGTCATTTTAATAGGTATGGAGAAACTAGGAGGGTTCACTTTTCCAAGCTTACTGCCCTGTCCTTTGGAACCTGGGTTAGGCTAGATATCCAGGAATCAGAATGCCAGACTGGCATAGAGAGAGCATGGCTTGAGGTCTATCCAAATGTCTTAAAATGAAGATAAAGGCTTATGGACTTGTATCCATCTCTTAGGATTTACGAATATCAATTAGCATGTGATTAAACCATTGCAATACTGGCAGAGGCAGCAGGCTCAACACTGGCTCACATTAGCAGCAATACCAACCTGATATTTACCAGGCTCATTACAAAGCAGCACCAGTATGGTGGTAGCTACCCCAACACAATCAAGAACTAGCACATGTATCCACAGGAGCAGCAAATCAGGAATCTATTGAAGCACAATATAATAGCTTTCCTTACGTCAGACTAACACTGTTTTACAGTTTGGTCAAGTAGCAAGACAAAGGGTGCAGAGCTAGTTTGACAGGTACTTATTGAACCAAGTCATCCAGTATCCCTTGGAGAAAAGCCTGACTAAGCAAGGCATGTGCCTACTTCTTTATGTAGTACATTATCCCTAACCTTAGTGTATTGCTATACCAAGCATTACCACAAGCTTTCATGACAGTAATTTGTTCACCCTCTGAAATTCTCCCATTAGAATTCCTGGAAAGCTACCAGTTACACAAAGTAAATGGAAATCCTTGAATTATGTTTCCCCACACACTGAGCACATGCATATACCAACTTCAAGACTGTACAACACATGTTGGGATAGAACAATGCATATAGGTTCCATAAATCACTTGTTAAACTCCAGCAAAAGCAACAAACATACAAAGCACTGCATTAACCAAATACTGGATTGTCCTATAAAGGTTTTAAGGCACATCTCAACCTCTTGGGAGCAAGAAATGTGGACAAGGACATAAGTGGGAGAAAGGCCCAAACATGGGGACAATTTTTAAACATCATTTACAAACGTAGAAAGTTGATAGAACAGGTTTTGCATCAGCATGAATTTTCTGAAGGGCATGAGGTCTGAAACTCAAGGGTGTCATATTCCAACTTCAATCCAACAATTCGCCACTAATTTGCCAGTAAAAACACAATTTTATCAACAAACGAGGCAACATCTGGACATTCTGTGAAAATCTGTACAGTCAAGAGATACAAGGCTGTGCATCTGAAAATCATCACTGCCTCAATGCAAGCATTAAAGGTATTGTTTCAGAAAAGCTGACTTAAGAATTTTGATTCGCAGCCTATTACTTATGTACGATCATTTCACTTTGTTGAAAGGCTTAACTGACGTACACTACCCTTTCATAAATAATGGCACTCTCCCTATTGGTAGCTGACAGTAATGCAGTCTCATGTACCATTTTATAGTGTTGGCCATTCAAAATGTACACTTTAGTCAAACTTCAAATAGGAATACCCGACTTAGAAAATTATAAAGCTTAAGCACCTACACACTGCAGTTTCACAGTTTATGAAATATCTCAAATTACTAACCATGTTACATCAGGATAATAAGCATTTACAATAAAATGAGACACCGCCACCTCAATTTAAATAGCAGTTGCAGTAAGATATAGGCTCAGTTAAAAATTAATGTACTTACCATCACGTGCAGTTTGATTGCATTAAATGAAAACAGAAAGGTTAAACAAGTGAAATGTTTCCATACAAAAACTATGCTTAAATACATTCTAGGACTTAAAATATTTCACAGCTGATCACACCCCGACATTGCCTAAAGTGCTTCAGACACAACACAGGTCATTTCACCTTAACATTCCTCCTGCCTCTTCCTGGTTTTGCGCTTTGAGGTGGTGGGCTAATAGTTATGATATCAGATGACTGCGAATCAGTGTGGTCCATCTTCCTGTCAGATTTATGTAGCTCGTGGCTTAGGCCATTCTGTAGTGGTTGCACTTTTGAGGTTTCTACAAAAGGATTTTGTGAAGATCTCACAAGAGGTCCTTCTACTACACCATTTTGACCATCACATGCTTCCTTATCAAACAGCCACGCATCACAATTTACATGCTGGTCACTTTTATTAGCCATCCCAAACTGGTCTAAACAGTCAGCATCACCATTTTTCTTGCATCCATTAATAAAGCCCTTCAAATCACCATTGCTGAGATTGATAGAATTTAAAGAATTTGTTGAATCAGAGTGCACTGATTGGCCTGAATTTGTGAAAGGATCATCACTGAAAGGATCGGAATCTGGTGTAGGAAAAATGTTCAGATTGGTGGAAAAAGGATTTTCAGGTGAAAAACACATCTGAGACACAGTTTTAAGGTGGGAAGAATAAGGACTGAAGCCATTCATTAGGAATGGATTTCCTTTTATACAGTTTTGATTAGAGTCAATTTCAGACGTTAGATCCAGTAAGAGCACATCTTTAGATTCCTAGTTATACAAAAAAGAAAGGTTTTATTCTTAAATATGCAGCAGAAACTAGTAATTGAATTTCTCATAGAATGTTAATGTAAATTCTTGAATGTGTACACATTTACAGGTTAAAATATTCCTTTGCATTTGCCTTATTTTGAAGGTGGAGGAAAAAGTATACATCAACACACTTGAAATCAGTTTACCCTCATTCAGTTTGTCTGAACAAATTCAAGTAAACAATTGTATGTAAAAAAAGGCAGGAAACTATTCATGCGAACATTAACATTCTATGCAAATAATGAATTAAAGGAAATTTGGTAAATGCACAGTGAAAAATACCATTTAGAGTATGTCAAAATTGCACAACAGTCAAAAGAGAGCAAACTCAAATCTCTGCATGTCATTATCCCCGGTCTTTACATCATTAGCCATCATTTACAAAGTGCTGTTAAAAATGTTTCCAGGATTAAGTTTAAGCATTTTTATGGGTGCACATTTAGAGAACACTTAAATTACCCTGTATCATTATGAATCCTGCAGCAAAATGATTTTATACTATAAAAAGTCCTTTGCCATGCTATTTGAAAGCAATAAAATTAGGAATCCTGAGATAACCCTAAAGACAATGTACAATCATTCAAGCATGTAATGTGTACAATCTAAGGAGATGTATAAAGTGATCTTTGAAATTAAGTATCGTGGAATGTAATGCAGTAGTAACAGTAAAAGCGATAAACTGTGCAACAGTAAACTTCACTAAGGGGCAGCAGAAAGTGGTGTACTGATCATGTGTCGGGACTTTGAAACCACACAGAGGGGCTCTCCCCTTATTTTGGGGGGAGAAGGATTCTGAAATGGTTATTTCAGACACTAGGCTTATCCACCTATGGCGGTAGATTGCATCAGACTACAATATGAACAGCTGCCATGAATTCAGAGAGTACTAGCCATATAATGAAGGGAAGCAGACTGACTGATATCTTCCATATGACATCACATGCACACTTGGACATTTGGAGTCCCCACTCCACCTGCCACATCTTTGCAACATGGAAGGAAATTGGGGTACTTGGAGAAAGCCCACAACACAGGAAACATGCATATTCCTCACATAAGGCAAGAGTGCTGCTCACTGGTCCTCCATTATAGGGAGGAATTCTCCTAACATAGGACTTGAGAATGGGGCAAGGAGGGCTTTATTGCAAAGGACTAAAGATTAAGAAAAAGAAAATGAAGCATGGTGGATCACTGCATGGTCATACATGTAGCATGAGTGGATGCAGGTACCACAGCTACTACAGTCACTGCAGTGTGGCAAGAGGGACACAGATACCACTGCTGCATTGCACAGGCGCTACAATACTGTAAGCAAGAAAAGATTAGAGCTTCACAACCACAATGTCATGCAAGTGGATCAAGTTAGTCACTACTGCGGCGAGGACAAAACCTACCACAACAGTGCAACTGCAGACACTGACCATCTCATTCTGGTATGAGGGACTAAGCAACTTAAGGAGCAAGTGCCAAGAGATCCAGTTTCCAATGTCTTTGGCAGATACTCCAACTTTAAACCAAAGATGTCCTACATCACTGTTGCAGAAAGTCCCCAAGGTGATGAATAGTGCCAAGGATGACCCAATGCCCACCCAATTTAACAAAGCCTCTAGACAGTGTATGCACCATACAATCACATGTATGCTCTCCATTCAAAACATGCAGCATAAAGGTGAAGTACGAACAGTTACCCAGAATTTCTTTGAGTGATGGCATTCAGACTGGTGGCAGTCTGAACACCCTTTGCGGGGCCGAATACTTAGCTGTCAGTTAAGTGCCCCATTAAGGTCAGTATTTTGGTCTCAGTCTTTTGGCCAAAGTTTTGATCATCCAAAAAGGGAAAATGTCAGTGTGGGAGGCAGATTCCCCAGAAGGATGGTCACGAACTGTTTTTGTCTGGGTGCTTCCCATAACCATGTACTGTAGCACTTGTGCACAAGTCTCAAAGGGCCAGTTGTCTTCCCTAGCTATCTCAAGAACCAGAGGCTTAAACAGTTGGCCCAGAATAGCAAGGTGGAATCTTACCCAGAGGTACTCAAGTCAGCCAAAAAAAATCTGTTAAATTCCCTGGCTGCTGAGCCTCAAACAAACATCTCTAGAAGCATGTGATAGCTCAGCAGGCTGTCCAGTGTCTATGTCATATTCCTTCCATGAATCCAGAGGGCATGGATCCTTCATTTTGTACATCCTCAAAGGCTTTGCAGGCATCTTCTCTTAAGATAGAGGAACCACTGTTGATTATCCTGTGATCACCTGAAAGTTCAAGGTCCATGCCCCATCAGAAGTTGGACCATAACCAAGATGAGCGCTCCGATTCTGCCCTTAAGCGTTTCACCCCATGCTCTCTCCAGGCCCTCTGAAGGTTCTACATGGACACAATGATGCAATAAGTCAACAAGCAGGGGGGCACAAAGTCGGGCACAAAGTCTTACCTTTCCTGCAGGCTGGCTCTTTATGCCTGGAATTTGGCTGTCAAACTCTTCAGGCAGTGTATATTCCTTCACAGCACAGTCAAGTGGCAGACTGAGCAGGTAAAAAAAAAAAAATGTAACCAGAAAGTCTTGTCCAAATGGATGAGAATTTTTTTTCTGGTGCCATGCTGATAGCCAGGACCCTTTTCCAGTGGGGGGCCCTCTGGTTCCGAGAGAATTGCTCCAGTCCTTCCTGGCCTGTTCTGTAAAATTCCATCAGTTATTTATGCCAGTCTGCCCTTGAATCCTCCTTTGTCTTCTCACTTTGAAGTCAGTTTCTTAAAGGCGTTCTGCATCTTAGCCCCCCCCCCCCCCCCAGGAAGCTTGTTCCTCTTCCTTGGGCCCTTAATTTTGTTTTAGAAAAATTGACAGGCTCCTTTTGAGTCTGCAGGTTCAGCTTCTCTGCAACACTGCTTGCTCTCCTGTCTTGAGGGTTTCTGAGCTTCAGGCCTTATGGCCATCCCTCTTAGTTTACAGGGACAAGATATCCCTTCATACTGATCCTTTTATACCAAAGGTCGTTAATGGGTTGTCCCTAAATCAGGTGGAACTCTTTTCTTTCTACTCAGTCTGCTAGTGATAATCCTTCATACCTTGGAATTGCATAGGCAGCCAAGGTATTTGGATAAAATTAAGGCTATTCATATGTTTGACCAGCTTTATGTTTCATTTCATCCAGAGATACTGGGCTTCATTTCCACAAAGCATCACCTCCTGCATTTCATTTCTAAGGCCATTTCTTTATTTTTTTCAAGGCAAGTGTCAGAGCTTTCACTATGGTTACGATCTCTTCTGGTGCTTTCTTCTAGGTGAGGGATACTAGCTCCATGCTTTAATCTGCTGCTTGGCCTTCAGTGCATATGTTTACTAAGCATTAAGCTTGATATGGTTTGTAGGGCAACAGCAGGTTTGCTAGAGCCATTCTGTATGGATTTCATTGAGAGCTCTACCCAGTTTTCCTCCAATGCTCTTCTTAAGCTTTTGTACTCTTCCCGCAAGGTAAAGAATACAATAGTGATATAGGACGTAGTACAGCTGTGCAAAATCTTACCATAAAACAGTACAGATCTTTCTCTTCCCTGTTGCAGAATTTTCTCTCCTCCCTTTTTTTTTGGGAGGGTGGGTGTTTGGTTTCATCCTTAGTCAAGGGTCTAACTTCCATCTACATTTTCTCCTTCTGAATGTGCAAAGCCTTCTTTGTCCTATGGAGATTTTTTGCTGGGACAATTCAGTTCTGTGCAACTGCATTCATGCATCACTTTATATTAAGTCTTGAGCATGTGACATACAGTGCATACAAGATCTAAAGGCTTTGGTATACTGGCCAAACACTGGGCTATCCTTGGCAGGAGATCCCAAGGTGAATACTGCAACAGTGAAGAGGACATCTGTTATAGTAAGTGAACAGTACGGTTGTGTAAAACCTAACTAGATATCAAATAGCATCTCTTACTCTCCCCCTCAGGAAAGGGCAGTGCCTGTTAGCATTTCTATGCTGCTAGCAAAATTCTAATTGTCCCCTTCTGATGAAGCAATTGAAAATGCATTGTTTGCTACGGAGGGATCCCTACTCCACATCACAGAACGATATGCAAGTCTCCACCTAGAGCAGGAACCTTAATTCCCTAAACACACTGAAATCCAAATTCAACAAGTCTTACCAAAGATTTTCCTTTAAGATCTCACATCTTGGCACTGCTGAAGTAATAGACATTAATGTCCTCCTTATTAAGGCTTGCAGTCTGTCCATCATAGCCCTTGGCTCCTCACACAACTCCATCCACCAACATGTAGAGAATCACACACGGCTATTTACCTGCTCAGCAAATCTGAATACCTTCTCCTTAATACACATCTTCAAACTTCTGAATGCAAGTTTACTGCGTTCCCTCCATTCAAATTGTGCATCAAAACCCAAACTACTCCATTCATAACCCAACTATTAGCTCAATCTCCCCAGTTTCTCTTGCTTTTCCTAGCCATCCCCAGCCTACTAGAACTGTAAACCACATGCCACTGAGTAACTGGATATTCTTGCTTCTTTCAAGAAATACCCCCCCCCCCCCCCCAACACAATTAAGGAAAAAAATATAATTTCATGATTGTTGCTAATAAGTTTACTTCTACTCGCCTGACGGTCTGCTATCACAAGACCTGAACATTTTCCTCCCATTTGGCTAGTGTAAATCATACCTACACCATTTGTCAGACATTTTATGCTGATTTGTATTACACGTCTGTTTACTGAACTGTGCGTGTTCTAGCTGTTTTATTCACATGTATATAGGCACTATTAGATTGTAATTCTGTGGGCCGATTGCATACAAATTCCCTCACACTGCTTTAAGCAATTCAGTTGAAAGGTTATAGGTTAAAATCTACTGATATGGACTCATATTCCATCAACTGAATGCCTTGCTATAAATTATGTAGTGTATTGCTGTATCCATCTCAAGAAGGGACAGTATATTTTAGAATAGTGCAAGTGAACAACAGTCCAAATGCTACATATCTAGTTGCATGGGATCTCAGTGTTACTGCAGTTTCTGTGCAACTGTTCAACTTGGTATTTGAGACACCTATACCCTGGTTCACATTAAAGTCATAGTCCAGATCCAAACTACATAGGAGGTGGGAAAAACTACAGTTGTGTACATGTACCATAAATGTAGATGTTGAGTGTATTCACTGTTGCAAACCTAACAAATGGGTCATCTGGCTCCTGGTAGCCCTCAGTCTGCCAGAATACCAAAAGACAAGTAAAAATGACCGTTGGTGTCAGTTGTAAAGGACATCAGGGCACCAGGTACAAAGGAGGCAGCAGGACGTCACTTCCTCAGTCATTCTTGCCATAACAGTCAGAAGCCCCCAGAAAAAAGGCCAAGCCAAATGCCAGTTTGGCAAATATTCAATTCAGCCTGTACCTCAGGAAAAAATAGGAGAGGAACAAAAAGGGGATGGAGGAAGGGCAACCAGGACTGCAACAGTGAACACACTAACATCTACATTTATGGTAAGTGTACACAACTGTACTATGTTCAGTGTCACTGCTGCAGTCCTTACAAATGGGTTGATTCCCAAAGCCCAGGAAAAAAAGGGGGGAGGAAACCCACTGATTAATGGTTGGTAAGAATGCCCTGCAGCACTAATGGTAAAGCCAGCCCTGGACTTAAAACAAGGGCAAAATGTAATGTTTGCTGAAAGTGTGGAAAGCCAGGTAGCTGCTTCCAGATGTCCTTCGTAGGTATGCCCCTAAAAGAAAGCTGCTGCAGAAGAGGTAGCTCTAGTAGAACGAGACCAAATACCCTGAGGAGGAACCTTGCCATGCTCCAAGTAACAAGTGAATACAATAAGCAATCCACTTAGAAATCATGTTTAGAAATAGCCTTGCCCTGGGCTCCAGGAGCAAAACTAACCAACTGATCTGACTTTTGAAAAGTTTTAGTCCTGTCCAGGTAAAATCTAAGTTGCCTATGCACATCCAGGGAACACCGCAACCTTTCTCCTCTATTCAGAGGATTAGGAAAGGTAGGCAGGTGGATAGACTGGTTGAGTCAGGCTAGAAACCACCTTAGGCATAAAAGGATTAGTCCAGAGAGAAACCAGATCCACATGGAAAGTAATAAAGGCTCTACTGCCATTAAGGCCTGCAGCACAGACTCTCCTAGCTGAAGTAATGGCCAAAAGAAAAGCAGTTTTCCAGGAGAAACTCAAATCTACTGAGGCAGCAGGCTCCGAGGGAGGCAGAGCAAGTTTCTCAAGCACAAAATTAAGATCCCAAGCAGGAGTGGGTGCCCTTTTGGGAGGCTTTAAAAACTGCTAACTCCCCTGAGGAACAGTTTCATCAGGGGATGAGAAAAAATGTGTTGTTCAAAGAACAGTGTGCAGAAATAGCTGAAGCATGAATCTTGATAGAAGTCCACCATTAAGTAAACCTGCCAGATAATCAAGAATTAGAGGAAGAGAAGGTTGAGATGGGTCTTCTCATCTAGTCTGCATCCAAAGGGTGAATCTTTTCCACTTATCTGCATAAGATTTCCTAGTACTAGGCCTCCTGGTCTCACAAAGGACCTCAACCACCTGTTGAGAAAGGTTTAACTTATGAACCAGGCAGTCAAATGCAGAGTCTGAAGGTGAGGATGCAGAATCTCTCCTCCATCCTGAACCAAGAGATTCGGTATCAGGGGAAGATGCCAAGACTTAAACTGGGAGAGACTGCGAAGAAGTGGATACCAATGCTGCCTGGGCAAGTCTGGAGCCATGATGAGGGCCCTTGGTTTTTAGTCACTTATGTTTAACAGCAGTCTGGGAAAAAGAGGCAGAGGGAAGGCATAGACCAATAGTTGTGTCCAGGGGAAGGCAGAGTGTCCACTTTCCAAGCCTCGTCATGATGATCCCTGGTGCAAAAATTTGGAAGGTAGTTGGCTGGAGAAGAGAGATCCACCTGGGGAGTGCCCCAACACTGAATGCGATGAAAGATGGTCTTTAGTTGCCACTTGAGGATCCAGGACCTGCTTGCTCCACCGGTCTGCCAAGGTGTTGAGCCTTCCTGGAAGAAACTGGGCTATCAGATGAATACCTAGAGAAGCTGCCATGGACCATAGTCTCAGGCTTTGTCTGCACAGGGGGTAAGAGCGAGTCCCCTCCCCGCTGGTTGATGTACCATGATTGTAGCGTTGTCTGTCCTGACTAGAAGAGTACCAGGAGAGAAGATGCTTGAAAGCCATCAAGGCCTGCTGAACTGCCATCATTTCCTTCAGATTTATGTGCAACTGAGCTCGCTGATAGCTCCAAGCTCCCTGAATGCATGTGCCCTCTAGATGTGCTCCCAAAGCGTAATCTGAAGCATCCGTGGTGAGAGTCTGGTTGACAGAAGGTGGACAGAAAGGTAGGCCTCTGTTCTGTGCACAGGCAGTTTCCCACCAAAGGCACTCCATCTGCAGGCAAAGAATCTGGGGAAGAATCAAGTCTAAATCCAGAGTGTGTTGACACCAAAGGGTTTTGAGGTACCATTGTATTTTCCTCATATGCAGCCTGGCATATGGAATCAGAATACATGAAGCCATGAACCCCAGGGTTTGCAGGAATTGCCTTGTAGAGAGCTGGATCATGCTTGCCAGGTTCTTTAAGTAGTTTGAAAGATGTATCTGTTACTCTTGAGGGAGAGATACCATCTGGGCGGCTGTGTTCAGACTCACTATCAGGAATATAATCTCCCTGGTGGGTACCAATTTTGACTGCTTTTCATTGATTGAAGAACCTTCTCACTCTTTGGGCTTCACAAAGTCCAAATCCTTTAGAAGTTGTTCTGGAGAGAGTTTGCTTGAATAAGGCAAACGTCCAAGTAAGGGTATATTTGAAGGTTTGCCTGCAGAAGGTAATGACTGGAGCCAGACATTTTGTAAAAACTCTGGGAGCAGTAGATAAGCCAAAGGTCAGTGCAGAGAATTGGAAGTGCCCATTTCCTGCCCTGAAGGGAAGGAACTGCCTGCAGCTTTCCCTTATAGGGATGTGCAAGTAAGCTTTTTAGATCCAAAGTCACCAGCCAGGAATCCTTGGCCAGCATTGGCAGCAACTGCTGAAGTTAGCATTTTGAATTTGGGAATCACCAGAAAGGTGTTTAGAATGGACAAATCCAGAATACGGCACCAGGTGCCCTCTTTTTGGGGACCAGGAAAAAAACCTGGCCTATATGTAGTGCAGGAACTGGCTCTATTGTTCGCAGGTTTAGCAAGGAAGAAACTTGTTTTTCTGCTTCTGCCCTCTGAAGTCAGGGAATATCTTTATATCCTTGGAGGACCGGGAAGGTGTGAAAGGAGAATTTGTAGCCTTAGAATACAATTTTTAGCACCCATTTGTCATCCATGATAATGTGCCAGACGTCTGCAAAAATGACTAACCCCCCCCCCCCCAAAAAGGAAACCGTGACCTGCAGAGGCAAGCAGGGTAAGGCCAGAGTCTTTGAGAATGTTTGCCTTGGGAAGTTTGCTTAGAACTCCCTGATTTAGAGGACGAAGCGTGCCAGTGTTTAGCCTCTTGGAAGTCTGTCCTCTGGAATTCCTGTAGCCCCTAGATCTACTGCGACCCAGTTTACTAGGGTCAGGAAAAGTCAACTCTTAGAAGGGTAATGTCTGCTAAAATGAGGAGGAAGTCTTTAACAGTTTGCAGAGACAGCCTTATCCTCCAACTTCAAGACCTCTTCTGCTTTGCTTCCCAAAAGATTGTCCTTCTGCAAGGACACATGTTGTAATTTAGATTATACAGGCTCAGAAAGGGGTTGTTCCCTGATACAATCATGTCTTCTGATAACAGAACCAGTGGCTGCTGCTCTACAAGAAGCCTCCAAAGTGTCAAAACCACAATGCAGAGAATTTTTATTAACCAGAAATTTTAGCCTTAATGGCCTCCGAAGTATTTTGCTGATAATTGTCTTTCATATGCTTAACAGACCTAATAGCCAGGATAGAAGAAGTATAAACCTTTTTATCCCACCTAAGGCCCTAGATTCCCTGTCAGAAGAAACCGGATTCTTAGCAATAGTGGCCTTAACACCCTTGGAGCCCGCCCTGAGAAATTTCTGGATCAGTAGGATTTTTGAAAGGAACTGATGAGAATCAGGAACTCAATACCAATCAGGCTTTCTGGGAGCAGGAGGAACAGAATTAGGAGTCAAAGAATTTTTCAAGAAAACAACTTCCAAAACTGGAGGAATAGCCAAAGGCTTATACCAAAGCAAATCCAATAATTCCCTAATCACTTCTTAGACTGAGGGTAGTCCTCACTTTCCCATCTGAAATGCTCCCTGAGGGTATTCAGAGTATTCCCAAACAAGAAATCTTATGGGGGAGAGGCTGAAGGGATAAAGTCTTTAGCATCAGAATCCTCAAAACCAGAAAAATGCTGAGTGTCCCTCTTCATCAGCAGAGGCACTGGAAACCTGAGAGTGAGACAGGCAAAACATCCGGGGACAATTCCCTAGCCCTCTTGGACAGAGGTGGCTGAGAGCCCCTGATAAGAGTAGAGATCACTAGCCATCTTAACCATTTGAGCTGGAGGCAATTGATGGGAGACCAGCACCTGTTTAGGAGGTAGATTTTCAGCTGGAAGGCCTGCTGGAAAGCTGGGGGAACTCGGGAGGCCTAGCCACCGCCAAAGTGTGAACAGAGGTAGTCTGTCTGGACCTGGTCTCCAAGAGGCCTCCGAAGCCGGTGCCTGCTTAGCAGCCCCAGATCCATCAGAGGCAGCGACAGGCAGAGGCTCCAAAGGCAAAGAGGCAGCGACAGGCAGAGGCTCCAAAGGCAAAGAAGCCGCCTGCGAAATTGGAGGGCTCAGCCAAGGCCTCCAAAGATGCCTTGCTGCTGAACATCCGCAGACTGCAGGGACAAAGGAAGCACCTCACTGCAAATGCTGAACAGACGACCAATTTAAAAGGGGTGTCAGTTAATTTAACCCTAGGCCTGTTGTGGTCCTTATCCCTTCGCTTCTTGGGAACATCCGAAGTCTGGAGACCAGAGGATGCCATACCGACAAACTCAGGCCAAACTCTGAAGTGCTTATACAAAATCCTAGCTACGGCATATGGTACGTGGGTTGAATAAAAGCAGAGAGATCACAATTTGGGACGTTGTGCTCAAGGCCAAAACAAGTCATACAGTAAGAAGGAAAATCACGATACAGAATGCTTTCCACAGGCAAGACAGTTAATTTTCTGACATTTGTTAAAGAAAAATGGTCCCCAATGGGGTACTTGTATATAAGTCAAAATACAAAAAGGTAATCGGCCGTCCGGCACTCGTGTGAATTGTTTCTGCTTCGGGCTCAGAGGCAAGAAAGACTGAGGAAAGGACGTCTGCTGCCTGCCTTTGTACTCAATGTCCTGGTGTCAGGCTTAATCTGGAGGCAGCAGATGTCATATGCCAAGGATTTTGGTGGACTGCGGGCTACCAGGAGCTGGATAACCCCATTTGTAAGGACTGCAACACTGAAAACACTATGAACATCTTTACATGCAGCAAACAGGTTTAGCAAAACCACAGCAATGAGCTCATTGTAACTGTTTAAATGATAAATCCCCAAGTACAAATTTATCATACACTCCTAACAGAACAAGCTATCAAACTGTTAAGCTCTAAATTTGCTAGCTAATCTTATCCCTGCCCATTAAGTTCCAGTCACAGCCTCTAAACTACATTCAAAATACATTTCAACTAAAACGTAAATTAAAAACTACACAAGCCAACTGGATTCAAGAAACTGCTGACAATTGCCTACATAAAAGCTGTGAATAAAGCAGATGTAGCATACCTTTAGATTTAAATCAAGCCACATTGGTATATCTGACGTTTCATCTACTCACAGCAAGCCCATGATACAACTCCATAAGCTGCAAGTGCTCCCTGTACTGGCTCATACGTCTGTAGGTCTTAAGGTGACAGTTTAAGCTTAATACTGTGAATTAACACAGTTCAAGCAGAGCACTAACAGCATGCAGAATACAAGTATTACAACAGCTAAGGGCATTATTTAAATGTTTCAGCCAAATCGCTGATATTAAATCTATTAGTCTGGAGCATAAACTTCTAAACTGGAAACTACGGTCTCCAAATAAGATACACAAACTACTGTCTCCAAATAAGATACATGAATACTTCCTAAACTAACTCATTCATACAACCAGAAAAAGCAATTTTAAATAAAATGCTTGTTTCATTCTTTTGTCTGAAGAAGTTTGGTCACAGTATCAAACGAAAGTAATCAGTTTAACTTTTATTGTGGCAGTCTTGTTCTTGCACCTCAGGCAGCTTTGGTTGCATTCAGTTTATTTTTGTGTTTTTCATAGTCCAGAATCTTAGATTGGATACCACAGATGTGCTTTATGGCTCAACTGCCACAAACAGAATGGTGATGTTGGCTTGGAAGCCAGAAACACTACAAAGTCAATAACGACTGGGTGCCAGACAGTGATTAACATGTCAGTTCTTACAAGCAACTTATTGGAAGCAGCAAAATACAGTTACTGCCAACATACAGCCCAAGCTCTACTGAAATGTGCATACCAATAGCCGTTCACGATCACTATGAACTGGTATGGCAGTAGCAAAGAGCTATTAATTTAAGCAATGGACCTGTGGTCAACAAAATACAAAGTAAATGCAAGACTGTAGAGGAGCTAGGATGACTTCCAATGTACAAACAACAGCAAAGCACAACTCGGAGCAGCTTAATTTTATAAGTAAAGGCAGAGAATCTAGCGTGAAAGATTTAATCTCAGGCCTTTGTCAACTGGCTATTTCTTCCCCTTTAAGCTCGGCTAACAATCTATGTTGCTGCAACCCCAATGGGAACCCCAAATATGGCGACTTTAAAGTGATCAATGCCAAAACTTCTCTGAAAATCTTTTAACTTCAGAACTACTAGGAGACTTCAGTTTACCTGCACTGATTTGCTGAGCACATCAAGCTAGAAATCAACTCACTTACATTTGGGTAATCACTTTTTCCAGACAGCAAGAGAGTGACCTCAGAGATACAGTAGCGGGTGTAGGGCTATGGGAGGCTGCTTCCCACAAGTCCCCCCATATATGGCAAGCTTTCAGTGTGGTCAAACATGCTCAGAAGCTTTGAAACTTGTATCATGGGGACATTTGCTACTACCTTAGTCTACCTTTACAATTGAGCATTAAACGTATGCAACTATACTGACAAACGTATGGTAGGTTATTAAATCAGTAAAAAAAAATCCAATGCAGCTCCAAGGTAATAGCCAGCCAAAAACTCCAGCCCGATCCAATAAGCACAACTGTTTAATCAAATGGTAAAAAACAACGTAACAATCAGAAAGTTACCACTTAGCACTTTCACCTAGAAACAAGCCAAGCATCAGAGTAGTAGAACATAATTAATCAACCAACATTTATAGATTCAAACAGTCCCGCCCTTGTTAACCAACCTATCAGTAAAAAATTACGGAGAAAACTGTATGAAAATTGTATAAAAATACGAAAGGAGTTTTAAAACAAATGTTGAGTTGTTAGAATATTAAAATGTTCTTAGTTACAAAAACAAAATAACCTTTGTAAAAAACATAGCAGCTCAAATTTTGCTTGTAAATTACATGAATATCAAAAAGAAATAAAAGTAATCAAAATACAATACAGTTAAGAAAACTTCTAATAAAAAATATAATAAAAAAATATATAATGTTAATAGATAAACCACTGAAAATGTATTTGTGTGTACAAATTTTACACTCATAAAGAGACCTGTATTTTAAAATACTAGCCATATAAATGTTCTCGTTAATACCTGGAGGTCTGGATGCATTTAGTCTCAGTTGCCACATTGTCTCATCTCTAATAAGGTCTTAATATCGCCCCCTCTATCATTATCAGGTGTCCTGTCCACAATAAAAAATATAAACTTCTTAAAATTGATGCAAGTCAAACTATGAAAATATAAAGCGTTTGTGGTCTTTTTATTCTTGATGTCCCTAACATGTTCAAGAATTCTTAACCTTCATTTTCTAATAGTCTTTCAGACATAAAAACTGGGACAACTTAAACAGGTGGCAATATAAATGACCATCTTAGTGTTAGTTAAAATGACCAGGACATTTAATGGTTTTGTAAAAATTTTGAACTGTAACATAAGGGCCATTGTTGATAAATTTGCATACACTACAGGAACCACATTTGTTCATATTGCAGGTCTTATAGGGTCCATTATTAGACTTCTCTTTCCAACAGCTCCTTCAAATTCAACCCCCTACTGTATGTAATAAGAGGTGTTCCCAATGATCAGAGTGGTTTCCTTATCTATAGTGTAACGCCATGTTTCTCTTAAGATGTTAACTATTGTATCTTAATGGCCATTAAATGGCAGAATCATGGCTCTCGTGTTTCTCGTGAACAGATGTAAAACTAAAGTTACTCTGATCATGGTTGTCCTTGTATAAACCTCCCTGAAGTATCGGCTTAAATGTTAAATGTCTTTTGACATCCACCTCATTTCTGATCCTATTTTAAAAGATCTAAAGGGTACCCTCTGTGTAAACATATCCACTAAAACCTTAATTTCCGTTACAAATTTGTCGTCCTCACTTATCAATCTGGACAGTCTTACCATCTGGCCCTTAACATTTCTTTTTTGAAAAAGTGGGCGACAACTCTGAAAATGTAAAAAATTATTTGAATAAGTTTCTTTACAGAAAATATTAGATTCAATAGTTAGTTCCCCTTGTTTTCCTTTGGTGTACAATAAAATGTCCAGATAGTTACAGGTGTAACCATGTACCTTAAAGGTAAATTTCAAAAAATTTGTGGTGTTAAGGTATTCAATAAAAGTATAAATCATTTCAGTTGGCCCCCTCCAAAAAAAATCAGTATATCGTCCAAATATCGGAGGTATAATGCCACGTACTGCATAAATGATAAAAAAAAAACTATCTAGTTCCCATTGTGCCAGAACTAAATTAGCGTAAATTGGGGCACATTTTGCCCCCATGGCAACACCCGTAACTTGTTTGTACAATTCACCTTCAAAAGCCAGAAAGTTATTAGATAAAATAAGGTCCATACGGTCAACAAGTGATCTTTTGACAGTGTGAAAACCACCTCTACTATCTAGATAGGTTTTAAATAAATCCAAACCTTCTGACTGTGGTATCACAGAAAAAAGGTTAATGACATCAATAGTAACCATAGTAAATGGCACGTCAAAGTGTTGTCGTCTAATAACATCTAAGCAGTGCCAAGAGTCACGCAAAATATGTGGAAAGTGCTTAACTGTTTTTACAATAAAAATCCACATAGGAAGCCAAAGTTTGTTTTAGAACCTTTGGCCGATACAATTGGACGAAAGGGTGGGTTATTTTGATTATGAATTTTTGGTATACCAAAACTGGAAGGGGTCACCGGAAAATATACCTGCAAGTAGTGATGTTCCTCATGATGAATAACTCCGTCCATAAGCCACTCATATAGAAGCCAGTCTATTTTAGAGTATGCCATATACATCTCATTGCATGATACCCCAATATAGGTACTGGCATCATTCAATAGACTGGACATTCTATTGGAGTAATCAGTAGTTAATATAACCACACCCCACCCTTGTCTGGTTTCATAACTCTAAACTGGTTAGAAGATGTCATTTCACGTAAACAGAACTGCTCCCCAGTGGTCATATTTTCTGGTAAATGGTCATCTGATTTGTTTAACCTTCTTAATCTGAGCCTCATGTACGTTTACACAAAGAGGGTACCCTTTACATCTTTTAAATAGGATCAGAAATTAGGTGGATGTCAAAAAACATTTAACATTCAAGCCGATGCATCAGGGAGGTTTATACAAGAACCATGATCAGAGTAACTTTAGTTTTACTTATGTTCACGAGAAACACAAGAGCGCCATGATTCTGCCATTTAATGGCCACTCAGATACAATAGTTAAGATGTTGTTACACTATAGATAAGGAAACCACTCTGATCATTGGGAACACACCTCTTATTACATACAGTAGGAGGCTGAATTTGAAGGAGCTGTTGGAAAGGGATACATCTAAAAATGGACCCTATAAGACCTCCAATATGAACAAATGTGGTTCCTGTAGTGTATGCAAATTTATCAACAATGGCCCTTATGTTACAGTTCAAAATTTTTACAAAACCATTAAATGTCCTGGTCATTGTAACTAATACTAAGAAGGTCATTTATATTGCCACCTGTTTAAGTTGTCCCAGTTTTTATGTCGAAAAGACCATTAGAAAATTAAGGTTAAGAATCCTTGAACATGTTAGGGACATAAAGAATAAAAAGACCACCAACGCTTTATATTTACATAGTTTGACTTGCATCAATTTTAAGAAGTTTATATTTTTTATTGTGTACAGGACACCCAATAATGATAGAGGGGGCAATTTTAAGACCTTATTAGAGATGAGGGAGACAATGTGGCAACAGACTAAATGCATCCAGACCTCCAGGTATTAACGAGAACATTTCTATGGCTAGTATTTTAAAATATAGGTCCCTTTTTATGAGTGTTACAAATTCGTACACACAAATACATTTTCACAGTGGTTTATTATTATTATATATATTTATTTGTTTATTAGAAGTTTTGATTACATTTACTTTATTTCTTTTTGATATTCATGTAATTTACAAGCAAGATTTACTATTATGTTTGTTTTTTTACAAAGGTTATTTTTTTTTTGTAATTAAGAACATTTTAATATTTTAACAACTCAACATTTGTTTTAAAACTCCTTTCGTATTTTTATACAATTTTCATACAGTTTTCTCTAATTTTTTTACTGATAGGTACAAGGGCGGGACTGTTTGAATCTATAAATGTTGGTTAATTATGTTCTACTACTCTGATGATGCCTGGCTTGTTTCTAGGTGAAAGCTAAGTGGTAACTTTGTTACGTTGTTTTTTACAATTTGATTAAACAGTTGTGCTTATTGGATCATGCTGGAGTTTTTGGCTGGCTATTACCTTGGAGCTGCATTGGATTTTTTGTATGGTAGGTTATAACTGCTGTAAAAGTAGAGTCTAGAGTACCTTGAAAGAAAAAAAAATAAAGTCAAAGATCTGCTAATGACGTAGCAAAACTGCAGAAAAACAGTTTGCAATTCCACAAACAGAAAACAGATTTGCAGGGCTTCATGAATTTTAAATCTCACTGGAGAGAAAATAAAACTTTTCAAGTCTGAGAAAACTTAAATATCTACCCAACAGAACATCTAGACCATGGTATCAAATTGACTTATCCTGCAGCAAAAACTTAAAATGGAGTGCCTAATTGCTACTACTCCACTGTGTGCTTCATAAGTTCAGCTATTTGGCAATTAGTGCTGAGACTAAATTACTAGCCAATCCAACCCACCCCTTCAAAAATTTAATCAAGTAGAGCAAGGCAAGTTAGACTAAGAAGAATTTTAAGGCTGTATATCCAATTATCCAACTTTACCTTGGGGTGCTGTTCAGATTGGCATGTAGTGGAGTGTTTTGTTTTTGCTCCAGAGGTGAGGGATACATTTGGATAGGAATCAAATGTCTTCTGTTGAAAGTTTAGTTCCTTGAACATGGTATTTGTTATACCATGTCATGTAAAGGAATAGGAAATCAAAGCGGGTCGAGTTTTCATGGCTTTAAAGCCTAGATACAGATCTGCAATGACCATTCTATAAGACAGAGTAGAGAAATGGAGGTTTCCAGTGTGTCCTAGGATGCTGCAACCAGTCTTCTGGATGAAATGCCTAATGTTCAATATTCTTTTACACAAGTTCATTTAGAAAGTCTTATTTTAATACTAGTGGGACATGATCTCATAGCTGCTGCCTCAATCCATTTGTTTTCATGACTTGGTTCTAAACTCTTCTTGGATTTCTAGAACTGGTTTCCCTTAGACATCTTTTTATAGTGTCCAATTGGAGGATGCATCACCTGTGTGTGAAAATATTTTTGTTTACCAACATTATAGGATGCCATTGTCATTGCACAATTTAACATGGTCTAATCCATACAATTAGGACTCCGTGGAAGAGTGATGACCACCCAATTTTCAGTCCTCTGCAAACCTAGATAATCCTATCAGGAGTGCTGGCCTGAAGGCCTGAGAAACAGGTGGTGGCCAAGCACAAGTGTCCTGTGGTACAATAGTAACTTTCTGGCTTTCAGAAGTGGCAACTGCATACTACATGGGCACCATCAAACCTGCCGTACGAAGAAGTCTTGCTGGGCAGCATGCATTATATTACATAACTGGTACGCACTGCTTTGATTACTTTTCCAAGTAACAAGGGTTCAACATTACTAGCTTTAAGTAATCATTACTAGACTGGAGGTGAACACATTCTTAACACGTTAGCATTCCATGGGAACAAAAAGAGAATGTTCAATATAGTTTCTAACTAGGGTATGCATAAAACTTACAACAATTGGTTCTGTTGTATGAGAAGTATGAAATAGTTTTAGAAGGCAAAGAGGCTCATCACAATTTTAAAAACAAAAATTAGATTAAGTCTTATAAAATTAAGAGTACTAAAAGATATTCAGCAAATGAGTACAGGAATTGCCATCCCCTCAAAGGGGGCTTCAAATTATAGCCTACCTTCACTTGCTAGGTGTAGAATATACTTACCACTGGAGAATTCAAGTCTGGAGGAGTAGACATATTCCCAAACAAATCTGTCTGATCAACACCCTTTGAGAGAAGAAACATTTTGCTCAGATGCATGCATCTAGTGTGATCTGATATTCTATCTGCAAAGTTTACATGACAGTATAATTTATAGCAAAGCTAAAAAAGCATTCCCCAGAAACATTTGCCCTACTAAAACAAAATTCACAAAACAACACTACCAAGACACAGGTTCACATGAGCAGTAACTTGAATGCAGTGTGAAATCTCTAGCTTTTTCACAGAAGTAAAAATCAGATCCGGGCAATATTTATTGCATTTGTTTTGTTTACCAGGACTGACACTGGGCAGAAAGCTATCCCTTTTCAGTGAAGGCATGGGAAGAATCTCCAGAAAAATTCTGTTACATAAAGAATATTTTTGACAGGTATACAAGCAATCAAAACATACAAAACTTAAACAGATTAGCATCATGCAATGAAAACTTCTGGAAAGTACCAGAAAAAAACAACATTACATAAACATAGTAAAACAGACAAAGAGGTAATCAACAAATATACAATTACACAGATTAGCAGCATGTAAAGAGCTATGAAACCTATTTGGAAACTAACTTGACAGATGAGGGGAAGGAGGAGGAAACTGAGGACTAGTATTGAGAGGGAGAGGTAGAGGATGGAGATTTTAGACCAACAACCGAGAAAACAGTGCTTGGAAAGAAAAGGAGAAAGTAAGGGGCAGGACATTATCCAGTTGTGCAAGTACCAAGCCAGGTATCTTGGGTACTCTGTGCTTTAAAAAGGTTGTGCTTCCTGTGTGTAAAAAGGTTGTGCTTCCTGTGTTTAAGTGAGATGAAGGCAGTTCCAAATTTGACCAGGAAGGAGTACAAAGTCACCAGCTAACTTTTAGCTTTTGTACCATAAGTAACATTGTCAATGGATCTCAGCCTACATATGGTAGTAACATTAGAGAATAGTTCTCAGACTAGGGCATTTGTCTGGATAATATAGAAGTTTAAGTAGTGACTAGTTGGGAAAGTGAGGTGATGCCTTATCAAAAGAAAAAACTTCTGTGCTTAAAGGCCAAACAATGATTTTGTGCCATGACTGGCAAATTTGCCCACATCACCACACAGTGAGAGTTGAGTGGATTGTGGTCTAATCATGATGAGAGTAGCACATAGTCAAGTAGGGATGAGAAGTGAATGCACACTGCTATTTTAGGTATTATCTGTGAGGTATTGTTTGACTCTAGAGAGTAGCTAGCTTCTGGTGGGAGTTTCTTATTGCTTATTTTATGCGATCGGGTTTTAAAAACTTTGATCAATAACTCCTAGAAGCTTTGCTTGACTTGTTAGTTCTTTGTTGGTGGCATTAAAAGTGATTGAAATTTCTGTAGTAAGTTTAATGTTTTCAGGTAAACAGGAGTTTTTTTTTTTTTTTTTTTTTTTATTAGGGTTAAGGTGCAACTGCAGACAATCTGGCCTTTTAGGGGGGGGGGGATTTAATTAACCCAAGTCTCATACTTTTAGCAGAACAGATTGAAGTGTTATGTAGGACAGTGACATACTTAGAAGCTAGGTGGGGAATTAACCAGCTGAACAGGGGACCTAAAATGGAACCTTGAGGGACACCCATTATGTGAAGGAAAAGAGCTGTCATTTTGCATTTTACTGCTTCAAAAACTAGTCTGCATAGGAATACATGAACCAAGATAGTGAAGATTTTTATTCCCATGCAAAAGGACTTTGAAGCAATTTCTGAGGAGATGTCATGTTGAAAGCTTTGGACAAATTTAGGAAGTGTGCCAAGTTTAAGTTTGTAATGGATGTTAGAAAAGGAGAGTTGCATGTGTCCTATTAAAAAAAGTATGGAAACCATGCAGTGTAGGGGAAAGTGGAGAGTTAATGGAGAAAGCTCAGGAGTTGTGACTGAATATACTTTGTCAGAACTTCAGTGTGGAGACAGTATGGCTATAGGCCTGAAATCTGAGCGCTCATTTGTTTCCAGCTTTATGGATTGGAAATGTAGCACCTTTTCCATAGGTTTGGGACTTGGGACATAGCTTTTGGGGATGGAACAGTTTATTAGGATAGACAGGAAAAGCTAGCGACTCAGCAAGTACTCCGATTTCTCAGGGCAAGGGGGGGGGGTAAGGCTTTAAAGTTAATTTCTACAATCAAACTTTTAATACTGGTTTTAAAGTGCACGTGTTTTTGGGGCTAACAGTGAAACTTGTCTGCCTGTGCCAGGGGTTTAACAAGTCATTGCTTGGATAGGTGGGTCACTGGCTCTGTGTCAGCATGGTTAGAAATGGGTGCAAGGTAGTGTGGGTGTATCAACTTTTAACATATGGTTGATTGCAGTCCAAAAAGCTTTGGAGTTTTAATTTACTGTCTCCATATTAAAATAAGCAATTTGGTACTTTTTGAAAGCAGGGTGCTAAATTAGATTCATTTTTTTGGTACTTATTGGGGGTACTTCATTTAGTATAAGAAGGAAAATGGAATTAAACAGAAGTGAAACTTGAAGTAGGAGTCTCTGAAAAGCTAGTCAGCTGGCATTTAGTGCTGCAATGAAATGCTAAGAGGTTATGAGCACCTGAGAGGATTTAATTTGGGGCATTATAGAATCCAGTCTAAGGTAGAGGCACCAGAGATTTTGTTACATCTGTGGGACGTCCATAATGTGCATACATTTAGCCAGATACACAAGTATTTGATACACAAAAATAAAGACTTACTAGTTTAAGTTTGTTAACATCATCAGAAAGTGTCAAAAGAGCATCACTGCCATTCTGTAAAGGAAAACAAGATTGTTAAACTCATTTGTAAATAGCTAGGTGGATCAGTGCAGCATGTGTCAAACTCCACTTAGTGTCTGCATTAGATTTATTGCCATAACATCTCAAAGTTTAGGAAATGGTTATACAAAATTCTATAAAAACATTGCAGCCATGTAGAATATGAATCATCCAATTCAAATATAGATCATGTAGGAATTCTATACCATTTTTTATCCCACATCAATGGCAAGCACAGTTCTCAAATACCCTTGATTTGCCTGAGTGCCTCATCTGCCGTCTAATATAATTAGTTTTATACTTACACATGTAGATACAAAATCTGCTGATGCATTTAAGTGCATTAGAGCAATTTTTAATCATGGACAAAGTTTAGATGTTTGGAGCCATGGTGGCCCAGAACATTTCTCCCACCATGATGGGATATCACCATGATGGGATATTTCTCCATCTTTCTCCCAGTAGCAAAGGTTGCCAGGAAAGATATCAAAGTGCCAAGATGTGGCAGTGCTACATCTGTTGGTGCACCCTCCCTGCTGAGCAATAGGGGCAGTATACTACCCAGTTATTCCAAACATGAATAGCTGCGTGCTTCTCTTCCCTGGGGATGGTCAAGCTTGTGTCTGTGGGCAGCACTCTTTGTATGGGATTACCCAGATCTGTGCGCACATGCTCTGGGGCCTTCAGACATTTCTCTGGTAGGATTTAACCACTCTGCTCCAGAGAGAAACTACAGTCTCTCCAAGCCAATTCCTACTATGCAGTCATTATTGCCCCTCTGATGTGGAGATAGCTTTCACATAATCAGGTCTACATAGATTCAGTAGATTAGTACAGAGATTGGAATTAAAGTATATCTGTTGGAAGTGGCAGTGCTCAAAATGGAAGTTTGTAATTTCAGCTGAAAATATGGGGAAAACTAGCTTAATTCAGATTTCAGTGTGTGCCCAATCGTCTAATAAACCTAACACATGCTGCTCAGTTCACTGAAAAAATCAGGTACTGCCCAGATACAATCTGCATCTTTTACAAAACTACATTTTCACCATAACAGCTTGAGGATTGCTTTGCAATGTTTCCCTTAGTGGGATGCATTAGAGCTTGATCCAAGCTTACTTCCTCTGATCACCTTGGAGGGGAAGTACATTCATCCTAAGGGGATGCATGTTTGATGTGCAAATAAGCAAAAATTAGCTTGAAATAAGGTGTATATGCCTCTCAGTACACATGCACACTACTCTGTCCTGTCCAACTAAGACATCCACTGGCTCAAATTGTACAAAAAACCCACTCTCAGGTCAGCAGTCAAAACTGCTAAAAAGATGCCATCTGCCAACACAAGAATCAACAGGTTCAGGATTGGGAAGTCGTGTATGTTCTTAAATTTTAAAGCCATTGCATATGTCTGGCATTAAGAAATAAGATCACCCAGCATAGCATTACTATTGGCTTCAGGAAATGGAGCAGTGTCGGAGGATGAAAGAGGGATCCTCAAGCTGACTTTCTTAAATGAAGCTACCTTCAAACCCCCTTCCTGAAAAAATATCCCAAATCACAAGATTTCACCATCTCAAAGATCTGTGTTCTAGACAAGGGAAAGATGCTATTCATGCAGCAATATCAAAGATGATGCATATTTTAGGCAACTTCAAAATGAAAATTAACATCACTTGCTTGCCAAAAAGTTAGCTTGGGCTTTAAGCAGAAGTCCCCATCTGGGAATTTTCATCTTATGAGAAAGCATGAACAGTGCCCAGAGATGTTTTAGTTCAAAAATGTTTCCACTACCAGCTGCATTGAAACTGAATACCTGCTTCTGCAAGAGAGCTTTTATAGGGGGGAGCAAAAAAAACTGAAATCCAGTCCTATGCACTGGCTGTTGGTATGGTTTGGTTTCTCCTGCACAATCTCACTTTTCAATAAGAAATACCCCATTCTGGGGGTTTTGAAAAGATGGCTTCCCTAAAACTAGTACTTAACTTGAGCAGAGAAATGTCTAGTGTTCATTTGACATTTTAAAAGTTAGAAGGGGCAGCCTGGCCAACTGCTCCACTTCCCTACAAGTGGGAAAGCATCTCCATTAAACTTATTCCAGGTTATTACTTCAGGAGTAAAGAAATTGACCATATCCACTGAAAATCCAGAAAAAAGAAGTGGTCACCCATTATTTACAATGAATAGCAACATTGCAATGAAAAATATTGCAAGTTCTGAAACATAAATTGGCTTAATTCTAAACAAAGGTGGTGGCAAATGTTAGAAATTTCAGCAGGCTATATTCCAGACAGATGCTTACTTGTGCCCATTATGCAAACCTTACAAAGGGAAATACATGAGACATTGGATGGGGGGGGGGGGGTATTCCAGGAGTCCAGTAGACTCTGGGCCATACAGTCAGTGCTGGTACCAGAAAGAGTTGACCGTATCAGGTCCCCTACAGACTACACTACAGCAAACTGAAGAGTCCCAGTCTGATTGTTCATCTGCTCTAGGCACAGAGTAAGACTGACAAGTTGAGTGGAGCTATCCAGTGACCCAACCAAGGGGGACTGGCAGGCACCAACAGCTTTTGGGATCCATTTTGTATTACGGAGAGACCACAATGCCCTTTAGAATAATAGGCCAAGCAATGTTGGAGATCAGTGGACTACTTCCCAACAGGAAGTAGTAATCTACAGTGAATGTCCAACAGGAATATCAACATACTTGGTTCGTAAGAATAGTTACCACTACCCTTTTTTTTAAAGGCAATTATGAGGTAGAAATTGCAGAATTGCAATATTAAAGATCAGTATTTGATGGCAATAGTAGGCCAGGTCCTGCAAAGGTAAAGGCTATTCAGTCATGGCATACCCTAACTAAAGCAGGTGAGGGCATTCCTAGAAACAGTGAGGTAGAGTTTAGCCCCTCCTCTGCCTCAGAAATATCTCCAATGGCAATGAGGTACCAAAGTTTAGCCTCTCCTATGCCTCATTAGAAATATCTCCGATTAAGCTTTTTAAATGCTTACCGATAGTTTGCCTGATTCTACCTCCAGTGCTAGCTGGGCTAGACTACAACCAAGAATGTATTGCTCTGGTAGATACTTTTATATCTAGGGGTGCACTTGGTCAGGTTCATAGGGAAAGGACAGCACCCTACAGTGTACCTCAACAGTAGAGCAACACAAGGAGGAATCCTATGCAGCTACAGAACAATGCTACGGTCAGAATGCGAGCTACTCAGATGCTTTGGTTTACAGTCCTACAAAGTAACAATCCAAAAACTATAGTTCTATTCAGAAATTAGGCACCCGGGCTGCAGAGTGTGAATCATGGGTAATGCAACTGAATAAAAGTTGTCATTACCATGACAGAGTAAACAGATATGAATTTACAATTTTTTCCTGCATGAGGATCACTGGCCAAAAAAAAAAATATATTAGGATTGCTTTCTCCTATGTACTACCATGTGCAGTGGTTCACAAAGGAGAAGTGTGAATGATGCTAATGTTATGCCTTGTATTGTGGCCTCATTAGAAAACATCCCTCTGCAGGGTCAGATGGAATGCTGAGCTGGCACATTTTATGGTTTGCAGCAAGTGCCATCCAGGACTTGCTTTGTACAGGCCAGCTTACTATATTGCATCAGCAATTATATTTCTGAACTTCTCTGCCTAGCAAGACAGATTTGGCTAGTGCCAATAGAACTCTTCCCCATTAAGTGAGAAATTTAAGTTGGTTAGATTCCTCTTTTACACATACTATTTGCATAATCTGGTTATTTATTTTCCCACCACAATTATACATTTGTCTGCATATTGGATTTTACTGCACTGAATATTTCCCTTTAAAAAGTTTGTATCTGACTAAAACAAATTATGACAAGCTGCCCTCTGATTGGCCAGACTGTGCACACCACACTACAATTTGTAATTTTGCATACTTCAACAGTAAGAGTCCCTGTCAGGTAATCTGGAGTGGTAGAGATCTATCTTGTGGTAAAACAGAAAACTGTAGTATTGAAATACATTTCAAACCTTTTCTGGAAAGTAATATGCATGGCTGTGCATGTAATGGTTTACTTGGAAGTACAACTACTTTGGGAAAGGGAGTTGTGGAAATGAATCCAGCTAGAAGTGTGAATAGGATATGGTAAGCCAGTCCCACAACCCAGACAGGTGGGTGCTTTACGAAGCCTGTTCTTAGGTGTGCATGTAGTAGGCCTACAACTCACTAGTGAAAGGCTTCACGTATGTCATCAAGTGCACATTTTTGCATATTAATGTGACTGGTGCCACTGGTATGAAACCACAACACCATTTTCCCTGGTGAAGATCAGATTAGTTGTCAAATCCTGAACCTTGGACTATAAAAAAAAAAAAGTGGAGTTTTGCAAGAACCCAAAGATTAGGCACAAAGAACTGTAGAACATGTACCAACAAAAAGGTTGCTTTAGTAATCCAAGTTATAAGAAATCACATTAAAACACTATCGCCACGTTTTCCGTTCATTATAGAACTTAATCAGAATATAAAACAATCCCATCATTCCTTATATATTCAAATAGATTTAACCAATAGAACTTGCACATCAATTAAGTTACTTAAAACCTAAATACTCCTTAAAAATATATTCATAAAACAGATTATAAAAATCCCATTATATAAGTCAGTTAAAATATTGGTATTCTACAAGAAAAGCATTTTTCTAGGGCATTTGGATACAAGTGCCTTATTTGGTACATATGGTAGAAAGTTTTCATTTTTCTATACATTACAATGCACCTGCTTGAACGTACTTTTCATTTTTCACATTTCCCTTTTTAGCTTCATCAGAAGATGGCAGCAAAGTTGTAGATTTACCAGCCTTTCCATCTCATGCCAATATAATTTAGGTGAAAAGGTTAATTTAGAATGTAACAAGAATTTTTTTCTAGTCAAAATACCAATATACGTTTTAACAAGGACTTGTATGAGATTTTGTATAACCGTTTTTTATGAATAGATTTAAGGTAAATTTGAAACCTAAATACTCAATGTGCAAGTTCTACTGGTTAAAACTACTTGATTGAATTTAAGGAATGATGGGATGGTTTCAAATTAATCTGATGAAGCTCTATAGTGGGCGAAAAACATGGTGATAAAGTTGGTGTTTTGTTGTTTTAAAGTGATTCTTGTAATTTGGATTAAGAAGCCTTTTTGTTGGTACATCTTCTACAGTTTTGTGCCAAATATCTACAGGTTTATGGTTGGAGCATTTTTGCTCTATAGACACATACTTCCTTGGATTTTTTGTGATTGGTAGGAGTTTTGCAAGAGGTACAGCTCACAGAAGGACCTACTGCTCCTCTAGTTATTAAACTCAAAAGCAAGTATGACCAGCAATGCTGCAAACCCAGATTCCATGGTTCAATTTCAGACAGGTAGCTTTTGCAACCATTTTGATTCATTTGATGACTGAAAGTGTTACTCCTGATCTCCTTGTAGTAAATGAAGCATGGTTCAGCCATGCAGGTAAAGCTTTAGGATAAGAGAGTTTATGAAAATTAAGGCTCAAAACCTTAGATTTTCATTCAGGAAGAAACTCTTTTCTGAAGTATGTATGTGGTTAAATTATCTACCTTAATTCTATCATCCTGCCAGATAGAAATGTGAAATTGTGCAGTACAGTAGCTTACAAGTTGGTCTTGTGTAGGTTACGTGAAGCGCCAGGAGGTAATGGCAAAATGAAGTGCAGGCACTGCTTTTACTTTGCAATGTATGCACAATTATGTGCACACAATTTCATGTGCTTAGAATATCAAGTCTGCACAGAATGCACCATAGTCAGCATAAAAGGATTTAAGCTACAGAACTTGTGCTGTGGGTAAAATGCAACTATGACAGCTGGTCCTATACTGGTCTAGCTTTCCAAATGAAGAGGTAATCTAGTTACTGGGGCTGTAAGTCCGACAGTCATTTCACCTATCTAGCACATATATCCCATTAAGCCTAACTTGAATTAAACACAGCACCTGAGATGTATAAAGCTTGCCCTTTTTTGACCAAGGGATTTGGCTTTTCCAAAGTGTTTATTTTTGTATCCCAGGGAAACCCAGATCCTTGGCATAACAGAAAAAAAAATGAATAGAATAGTTCAAGTAATCAAGTCTCTGTACCATGTACTACCTCAGTACAAATGTATGGAACAAAACTATGCAGGCAAATATCCACTGTACTAAGACAAAACCATGTTTTTCATGGCTTGGAATAATGTGTAGAGGCGGCGTATGTAGTCAATTTTTGTAGATACTGGATTTTGATTATAGAAAATTAACCATAACAGAGAAAGACTACCAAAACAAGTACGTGCTATCGCTGAAGGAATAAACTAGGAACAGAAAAAATATGAATACAACATGCATTAAATAATGCAGTTACTACAGATGAAATCAATGACTATGCCCGTTCTTTATTTCTATGCACTAAATAGGTGAATAGAGCGCTAACTGCCCTGCTGGGTCATTTTAAGCCTAGACAATAACCTGGTCAGAATAAATTCTTTTACTTTGTATTTATCCGGTAAAAGACTAACCATTATGCCAAACCCACCCAATAATGCAATCATGGATGCAGTCTCTGGTATAAAATACATTGGTCAGGACTGTATAGGACACTGCAATAACCTTTTTAGGAGGTTAAAAAATAAACATTGGACTAATGAATGCTGCTGTAAAGGATTTAAAAAAAAAAAAGTATCTTAACTACTGAAACAGACTCTTGCAAGACTAAACTACTTTCAGATTTGAAAAATATACTGACCTTAACTAGTACCCAAACATCTCATTAGCATGTGGTTTGATTTCACCAAAAATGCTACAGATTGATCTCTGGTAAGGTTGCTAACCAACTGAAAATTAGCATATGTGAGGCTCTATAAATAGATGCATGCAGTTTAACTCTTACCTGAACTGGTCCATTATTTTCCTGGCCCTGTTTAAAGATACAAAAATACATTTCAGTTAAACACTTTAAAATCCGTATTTTATCAATATTTTTGACAATGAATTTTAGGTTCACTGACAGATTAACTTTTAGCTTGTGTCCTCAAGTGCTTGCTCTTATTGGATACACAATATTTAGTGTGCACGTGTGTATATATTACACAGATCTACACACTCATATCTATACACTTTCCTTTTACCAATACACATAAAGGAAAGCCATTCATCCAGTGGTCAAACACTTCAAATTTCAGTAAATGAGAAAAACAATAATTAAGTCAAGCAGTCAAATTCAGTGACTAGAACATTAATCAAATAAATTTAAGCTAACAGAGGCCTTCATGACCATTACAGTTTGTTGTAATGTGCATGTATTCCATATTATAGTTTACCAGCATTTGGCATGTGCATCACTGATGGCATTCTCCTTTTGGGATTCATTTCAGAGTTTATTGCAGTTCCCAGCAGACTGTTGGACAAGAGCACCAAAATCATGTCACTGGTCATTCAGTCAAGAAAGCCTTAAATTCCCTTTAGGGTAAAGGGATGAATGTGAAAAGCTCTTGACTAGAGTGCACAATCTGTTCTGAACCAAATCATGCAAGAGGTGCCAAGCAATAAATTAGCTACAAACTGCCCTTTTGCTTGGGTGGGTTAGTCTGTTGCTATTTATGGCTGATCCTGGCATTCCCTTTCACCCTCCATCCATTTCATCCTTTTGCACATTACAAAAGAACCAAATCGCATCATATTAGCTTTATCTTATCCCCTTCAATATTTAGCCAAGGCTAATTCGATTGCATGCAAGTAACTTTTACCAATCATGTGTGTTTGCAGTCTACCCCCACCATGCTTTAAACCTACAGCACAGTCTTTCTGCTGTGAACTGGGAAAGTATCTTCATGGTGATTAACCATTTCTCCTGTTAAATTATTGCATCTTTGTCTAGAACCAGGTTTGCAGTTTTGCTAAGCAAGTGCTTTCCTTTACACATTTCTAGCACTGATCACAAGAAACCAAACACTAGGTTGTCAGTCAATGCCACATTCAGATGGATTTTTTGCTGGGGATTAGCTGCATTTCTGAAATAGCTGACAATGCGGTTGCACTTCTACAATGAGTCACTTTTGGCTTGGATGCCAGAAAGTGATTAACCTTCCTCAATACAAACCAGTCCCGTTAAATGCTTATACAACTAAGACTGCTGCAAAGCTCAGTGTACTAATTTAGCTCCTTTAAAACGCGACAAAACCACTGGACCTGTTTTAATACTAATAGAGTAATCTATGCCATTAAATGTGGCTGCAATAAGTTTTATATCGGCCAGAGAAAGCGGATGTTCAAGGTTAGGTTACTTGAACATTTAAGGGATATTAGGAACAATAAAATTGAGAGTCCTGTAGCCAAACATTTTTTTGAACATCATAATGGATATAATGAAACTTTACAAGCTACAGTGTTACAAGTAGCTGCTGAACATATTGATGTTAATGTGGTTGAAGCATTACTTTTAAAACAAGAAACTTTTTATTTTAAAATATGGCACATTATGCCCTAGGGGTTTGAATGTCGATTGTTTTACATAACACTTCTCCAACTGCAATCAGTTTAATTAGCAATTAATTTTAATTGATTATTGTTAATAATTGAGAGTATATAATTGGAAGTGAGTGTGTAGTGATTTACTCCTTGAAGGCTTACTGTGGCCGAGGCGCTAGAGTGTATTGTTTGTACTTAGGTGAGCTGAATAAACGGATTCACTGGTCCAGTGGTTTTGTCGTTGTGTTTTGAAGTTGCTCCTTTATTGTTGTTTCATCTAATTTAGCTCCTTTGCTTAAATGTTTCGGCTGACTTAAGATTTAAGAATTGAGTAGATTCTGCCAGACCACAGAAATCTGTTGTATATGGATATCCACGAACCAAAGGACCACAAGTCCTTTATAACTCAAATCCATCTGGTGAAAAGACCACTTCCAATCCTTAGGTTGCTTGCTTGTTCTTTAAGATTCAGTCAACTCATACCAAATATAAGCAGTCTTTCCAGAAGTTTGCAATACTTTCTCAGTTTATATTTTCGGAGAACCACAACTTCAGAGAGATTGAGATTCACGTTCGCCTTTTTGTTTCAGACATGATCGGACTCCCTTGTGCTGCCACTGCCAGACTTCTGCCACTTCATCTTTGACCATACTCGTTGCATATCTGTGCATGTACAGTAAATATTCAGTTACTTGCATCTCAATATTGAATCTTGTGGGCCCTTCAGTCACATCTGTGCAATAAGTCACTGCTTCCTTAACACCCCTTACAGAAAATTTTGCTTTCTTGTGGCCATCTCTACTTGCAAAGGCAGGAAAGACTTGATGCAGTTGCATTCAAAGGTCAGACACAATAGCAAGTATTCCATTTTGCACTCAATTTGCAAATTAACTTAAATGTTTGGGCAACAAATCATTTCCAAAACAGTGCATGAAGGCACAAAACTATTCTGCCTCAGTATCCATTGCAAAAAAAAAAAAATTCAGAAGCCTATGTTATCCTATGGAGATACAACTTGTATAAAAGTGTTTGTTTTGTACTCTTTACCAAAGTAAAGAGAGGCCATAATTAAGCACTACCTAAAACAAGCCAATATCCATACTCAGTGCTACAGAAGCTAGCTTTCACTCCAATGCGAGGACTGCTGTCCAGGAGCAGATTATGGGCCCAAGTACAGCAGCACAGCTGTACAATGGACATTAACAGATGTCAATATGGATGGACAAAGGTCACTTAAAAGCAGGCCTCCAATATGCCATACTATGCCTTGGAATTAGCAGTGAAGCTAGCCAATTAATTGTTTCAAATCTTTTTTGGCAAAAATAGGCAATACCACCTCCACCATAGCAACCCTTTTCAGAGTTCTATAGATTCAGTTCCGTTACCACTATTTTATCAGACTCCTCTGAAATTCAGTCTACTAACTCAGATGGCATGATCTAGTCAATCACAAACAAAAACCCAGCTACAGCAAACTGCCAACTTATTTGAAATTCGAAAAACTAAACTTCTATAAAAACTCTACTCAAAATAAACTATTCTTACATGCATGGAAAACCTCCAACTTCTTATCCTCTGCAAATAGAGGATACAAGGGTGAGGGAATTGTAAAGGCATAGGTTATTACTGGAAAGTCATTATGCTACCTATGGTTTCCAATGCATAACACCAACCTTCCTAAAAAAAGAATTTGCCTCCTTTGTCCCAACAGGCCATTCAGTTGGTGTTCTCCACATCATTTTAGCAATCTAAGCTCATTGTTATTCAAACTGTTCTTGTGGGGATTTGGACGATCAGTGTAGCAGCCACAGCTTAAATCATACATCTTGGGATCTATACAAACTTCTTAGAGAGTCGTTTACAGCCTGGCCTCAAGAAGACTCAAAGCACCTAGTTATTCCCAAAAAATGTTATGGAAGTGTAACAATTCTAAGATGTTGCTTCTATTACAAAAAGCATGAACAGTCACTTGCTTGAGCAGTACCCACAATGAATACTTTTCTAGAAAAGTATCAACAGGCGTGCGACTTTTACAGCCACCGACCTTCAGCATTACAGCCCAACATGCTTCTACCTATTACCTCCTCCAACCACAGTGGTTCTTTCCTATCAATAAGACCCAATGCAATGCACCGATTTTGCACCCTTACATATCAGATTGAAAGCTAATCATATAATATACAAACATTACCTTGAATTCCGTTTATCAAATATTTGCATATGGTTTTACTGAAGAGTTGTACAGACACCACTTTAGCATCAAGTATGGTACAAGGTATCCTATGCATAAAATGCATGGACCACAGGCCATACTCCATGTCAGGGTTAGCCACTCAAACTTTGCATCAAGTGGTTGACATTGTTTTATGTGCCCTTGCCATTCTTGGCAATGACACCTGCTGGTGATAAGTGCAAGTGAAAAAATTGTCTACTCTGATGGACACCAGGGAGCCATGCTAATGGTGGGAGTAGTCTGTGCACCTCTATTGGCCAATGTGTAGCCATCCAAGCCCAGACCCCTGGCTTAACTCAGTCACTTCCTCAAAACTTATTACAGTCTTAGCCAGTTATGGTGTGTTAAAAGCAGATATCTGGTACAGAACGCTAATCGAGCAATCTGCAGTGGAAGACAAAACTTCACAAATTCAGTGAATGCAGTTTCATTGACAGTTTTCTTCATAAAGGTTTGTTATGCAAATATATTAACGTCCTTGCATACATTGTTTGCAGCTGTTTTGAGTCTCGCAAGGGATAATTGGCTAGGCTTAAAATGGCTCGCAAGGGCAGTTAGCTTAGCACTAATCTATGAACCTGTAGTTTTCATTCTGGTTCAACTTCTCACACCTCTCAACTGTACAGATTTTTACAGAATGTGTAGATTTGCCTCATTTTTGGTATATTTTTCATAAAATTGTGTGTTTTCTGGCAAATAAGTGGCAACACCTTAAAGACTGAAGTTAGAAAATGAGACATTTGAGTTTTGGACTTCATATCCTTCAGAAAATTAATGCTAATGCAAATCTGTTATTCTATCAACCTAAGTTTGTAAGAATATTTAAAAAAAAAAAAGTCCTTATTTTTTGGGCTTTGTCCCCCTTTATAGCTTTGTCCACATTTCTTGTTCTAGGAGGTTCAGAGGTGTCACCTTCCTGCCTAAATTTACCTTCCATTACACTATACTGTGAGTTACTATTGCCCGTTTCTCCATTTAGTGCCCTCCCACACCATTTCTCCATTTAGTGCCCTCCCACACAGCTGATTTACACAATTTTACTTTTATACTTACCGGATTTTTTTCTTCCTCCTTTTTCTTCATGTTAAAGATCAACTGGAAAAGATCTTTGAGATCAGACACTAGAGGTTCAGCCTGTAGATAAAAAAAGGCAACATTAAAATATTTTTATTACATGTACACTTGAAGTTAATTAAAACATGTTTTATGCACTAAAATGTTTTTGTTGCAGGAGTGGTGATGCTGGATAGTAAATCATGCCAACTTCCCACAGCTCTATCCAACTGTTCTCTCAAAGCTACCATAAACACTTAACCTTAATTTGACTGCAAGTAAAATCACCCATCATACATGTCACTATTCCATCATGTTGGACTTGTGGGTCCATCATGTTGGACTTGTGGGTTGCTTTCAGGTTAGCTTTACAAGAGTGCATGAGTAGGTCCTTACAGTAAACCACTACTTGTGGTAAAGCTCACTGTCCCAGTATGTGTGTAAATGCAACTATTAAATATCCTAGTGGAAGGCTGAACATCTCTGAAATGTTCAAAGTCAGATACTATATGCACTTCTGATGCAGACTTCATTTCTAGGATACACTGGTTAGAGTAATGCTTCAAAATAAAGCTTTAATTACCTATTCTCCTAGGCATGCCTTTTCGAACCAATGCACTTACTGGAACATTTTGGAGAAAAAGCTTGATTTCATAAAGAATTGCATCTCAAACCCTCTAGCTATGTCCAGTCCACCTGTGCAACTTAATATTAAAGTTAGTAGCCTAGCATAAGCTCTGCAATGTACTCACACTAAAAATATGGAGAGGTGCCTCCCAGTTCTACTACCTTACTACTTGATAATGTAAAAACATTTGAAACCCTAGACGTGACCTCAGTCAAAACATGAACTTCACATAGATCTCAGTGACCAAATCCCAGCTGTTTTACTAGGATATTAAAAATAATGATTAGCTGAGACTGCACTAGTGTAAAATATTTTCGGACTTGTGCAAAATTAGAAAGGGAAGATGTAAAAGACTTTCCAAAGTAAAAAGGCAACAGGCTGTACCTGGTAAAGGTGGACAACTCATTTCCATGTTAAATGCTTCCAGGCTACATGTAAAATGAAGCTTTCTAAACTTGTCTAAAGCCCTCTTAGGACATGAAGCATGCACAACATGAAGCTACATTTTTGGCAAACCATTTTTAAACAAGGTCTTTAAGGATAGCATTTTTCTTTCAGTTCTACCCGTACCACGTTATTAATCCAGAACTTTTTGCATCTGAAAGGAAAACTACAGCTAAATCATTTTTTCACAATGGTTAATGTAAATATTCTATCCTGAATGCACCATGACAGGTCCATAATATTCTAAATTACTGATATTATGCAACTACAATTTTCTTCAGAGGCAAACAGAGTAACTATCAATAAGCAGAATATTGTGAAATATGGATCACAATCATAAAGCTACATCCTTTTCCTTCCTTGATCTCCATCAGGAAAGTACAGGTTTGCACGAACTTACCAGAATATTCTTTACCAAAGGGATATTTTGGAGAATAGCCACACATCCAGTCAGCATACCAAAGCAGACCTTTCAAAGTGCCATAGAAACAGGTCTTTCATCCACGGTGTAAGATACACAAGTGATGAATGAGCACCTAATTAGAACTGAACTGTTCCAGAACTAGAGCAACCCAATATGGAGAAAAGCAGTACATGTACATACAGAAAGGGGAGAAAGACTTCTTGGCCAGAAAGCTAGGGAAAACTGCACAGACAGGAGGGAGGGAATGAACACTGCAACAGTAAAATGTAGGACATGTGTTCCGGTAAGGTCTTACACAGCTGCATTGTCCTTGAACACTGTTGCAATATTCCTTGCCAAAGAAGGGAGATGCTACAATAGACAGGAGGAACAGAAGAGCCCTCAAAGGAGAGATGTAGAATCTGGCTGTCAAATCCAACTCTAGCCTTAACTACATACAGCTGTATTTAGTAAAAGTATATTTAGTAAAAGTATGCACAGAACACCAATTAGCAGCTTCTAAAATGGATGTAGCATCCAGACCCTTGAAAAAAAAGCACAAGATGCCACTTCCCTCGGAGAATCATAAAACAAAGCTGCTTGCCATGAAAGGAACAAAAAAATGTCCTTAGGAACAGAAAAGATGGCTTGCTTAGAAATAGCCAGACCCAATTTCTTGGCATGAAAAGAAACTTTGTTTAGCTAAATATCTGAATTGCTTGTGCAAATAAAATAGAAATCTTACTGCTATTCTGAGGAGAGGACAAAGGAATGATAAATGATCCAATTCAAGGGCAAGTGAGTAACCACTTTGGACCAATCTTTTTTATGCCTAAAGAGAAGCAGTCTGTGAAAACAAGGCTGAACTGCTATAAGGGCCAAGTTCAGGAATGGTTTTGCAGGTCACTTGCAACAGTGCTCCAGCGAAGCAGCAGCAGGTTCAAAAGGTGGCAGTCACCTTTGAGGAAAACAAAGTAAATATCCCAAGGATCGTAGGACTCTTCAAAATTTAGCCTCAATTAGAGACGAAAGTTGCATTAAATAATCAGAACGGCAGACATGGCTGAAAAATAAGCTTTAACTGACAAGTCAGAATTTAGTAATTCAAAAGAAATTAATAAATTAAAGTTAAATAGAATTATGTAAAATATTGCAGGAACACTAAGGTCCTGCTCATGTCTGACATCAAATAAAAGTCCTCCACTTAGCAAAGTATTTTCTAGTAGCAAGATTTTTGGACTTGTAAAATCCAGAGCGCTTAATCAGAAAACAAAGGAATTTGATTTTTCAACCTGTGATGAGATTCATCCTGAGGTAACTTGTGAATTCTGCCTTGGCCAGATGAAAACAGAAGGTGAAACAATGCTAGCTATGCCAAAAGGAGGAGGTAAATATTTTGGGCTGCCCCACATGATCTTGAGGACTCTTTGCAACAGCAGGGGACAGGCATACAGTAACGTAGCTTTCCAAGAAAAGGACATGACATCCACTTTCCAAGCTAGAATACTTTGTAGAGTTATCTACTTGGAGGAGGCAAAGAGATCTACTTGGAGCATCTCCTACCAATGGACAAGGTCAGGAAAAAACTTCCTGTGAAGCACAGACTTCAGGCTCTGTACCAGTCCTATTCAGGATAGTCTACCACCAGACTGCACTGAGGGGGAATATCAAATCACTTAAAGGGTCAAATGATGGGAGATACCAAAATCCCAACATGGCCTATCCTGCAAAGGTAGCAAGACTGCCAGCACCCCCTCCCCCTTGCATGTACTAAGTGGTAGTACCATAAAAATCCACAGGGAACCCAGAGAGAATGCAAGGCATTAAGAACTACAAATCCGAGCTTTCATTCTCTACGTTTATATATGATTTAACTGAGAACACCAATTTCCTTGGACCCCAATTTCATTGGAAGAAGCTCCCAAACCTTGGTTGGGAAGGTAGTTCTGGATTCATAGAAAATCTGGTGAATCCAATCTAGTCAGAAAAGGCAAGAGAGGACAGAAAAGTCCAGACGAGGATTTCATTCTGAAATTATAGCTAAACTCACTAAACTAGGTATAAATCCCTATGTTACAAGGTGGGTTGCCAACTGGTTCACTGACCGAACCCACACTAAAAGTTCCACACTGCAAATCTGACCTCAAACCAGTGACAAGTGGAGTACCACAGGGTTCAGTCCTGGGATCTCTCCTGTTTGGTTATCTACTTCTTTAAAGTACAGGCCAACACAGAAGGCCTCTGGCTAATGAAGTTGGCAAATGACTGCAAACTAGGAACCATAGAGTCCCCAAATGTGGACATCTTACAGAAGGGCCTCACCTAGACAGATGCCTGGTGTCAGAGCCATGACCTCAAGCTCAATGCCAAAAAGTGCATGGTCATCCCCTTTGGTAAAACCTCTGTACCCATGAACTACTAAACAGACAGCAGTCTACTTTACACTGAATGTGTGAGGACACCTTGGGACCCAGGTGGACAGTAGTCTATCCTTTGATAGTCACCGCCACAGTAGTCAGGAAGTCCTACGTGGCACATCATAAAAGGGTTCTTCATCCAGGAAAAGAGGTAATTGTTACTCTCCAAAAGGGGCATTGTACTGTATAATGGGTCTGAGTGATGAATAATGTACCTAAAGACATCTGCAGCAGCTGGAAAGGCCACAGAAGTACCTCAAAGAGGATTACTGGCCTCAAACAGATGCCCTATACTGACCGTCTCAAAACACTCCAGCTTTATTCTGTAGCATATCGCCTACTCTGAGGTGATCTCTGCCTAACATATAAAGCTATGTCAAACCCAGAGCTGTTGGACATGTTACACCTAAAGAAATCCCAATCCCTCAGAGCTACATGCTCTAGGGACCTAAACCTCATCACCATAATAAACAGGACATGCTGGAGGAATAGATTCCTGTCCCAGAGACTTCCCATACTCTGGAACAGGCTAGCCATCTATGTCAAGCAAAGTTCTTAATTAGCACTCAAGAAAAGTCTTGATGAGTGGATGGGAAATCTGAAATACACCCAGGGGATCACTTCTGTCTGCTTGACAATGACACAGGAAAATAAAACTTCCTTGGGTGGCATAAGCCAGTGAACTTTGTTGGCTAGGCTTATGTAGGCCCTCGGGCCAATAGCCTAGTACCTACCTATGACAATGCTGCAGCCAACCTTTTGAGATGACACTGAAAACTCATGTGGAGTCTGGCAGAAAAGGAACCACAGGAGTGGAACCACAGGAATGGAGGAAGTAATGAACCCAGGAATGGAGGAAGTAATGAACCCAGAAAACTAGATGCTCAATGAAACTTGCAGGCACCACTTATAAAAGGAAGAGAATGGAAAAAAGGCAGTCAAGAGGGTGACTTTGCGAGGAGGGATAAAGGCCATCATTGACAGGATGGGACTCCTGAATCCCTGGAAGACTTGGTCCTGTTAAAGGATGACATACTTTTGAGATAAAGGGTACCACACTGCAAATAAGGATAAATTCAAGATTCTGCTGAGGGGGTTTGAATGTCATTCAAATAGGGAGACTTCAGAGCACTATGGAGCCTGCAAAAAGTTATGGCTGAGGTGTTTGGTCAAGTCCCTCATTGTTGTAGACCAACCAAAAAGTCAAAGTGGAGAGCTTAATGTAAGGAACAGACCGCATCGTACATACCAGAGTGAGAACATGGAGATAAGCATCCTACAGGTCCAGACACACCAGGAACGAAAGAGGAAATGGGGACTGGAAAGAACATTTTGAAGAATGAACTCTTAGAAATATTTTGAGAAAGGAGATGAAGAATGGTCCTCCAAGATCCCACCTTATTGGGGACCAAAAACATTCTGGAATAAAACCATGCCCCTATAGGTTAATGGTATCAGTTGAAAGGTTCTTACAGAAGGAAGGTCCTGAAAAATAGGATAATGGGGATTTTTTGGCTATGTGGAGTCTGGTTAGGGGAGACTTCCAAAAATGAAGTAACCTTTTTGATTCATTGAAAGAACCCACAGCTCTCTGGTGATTTGCTGTCACATGGGAAAATAGTTATCCTTTGCAGCTTGGCCAGATTCCTTTATCTCTCAGGTTAAGTGTCAAATACAGGCAGACCTATCAGGGAAAGGAGACTTCTGACCTCTAGCAATTTGAAGAGACTTGTCAGAAAACACCCCCATTAGGTCTCACCCTTCAAAAAGGTAGCTTCTGCTGCCTATGTGCAAAGGGGGACTTAGGATAGTTCCTTTGAAACTTGGTACAGCTGAAAGAAAATTCTGTTTGAAGGTCCTGCATAACCTTCCCCTCATGTTGCATGGTCATAAAAAGCTCTGCTACACCACAGCCAAGCAGATTCTTCATGTCCAAGGGACTTCACTAATGTGGCCTTCAGGGAGACATTGTAACACAAGCCAAACAATCTCCTTATAAAAACGACCCTGATGCACCTCCCAGAGATGCATCAGTCGCACTTGAGTGGAGAGCTTCCTGTGAAGCAGAACCCAATAAGGAAATAGCAAGAGTCTTGGCAGAGTCAGACATGTCAGCTCCTATCCCCAGTTTAGAAAGATCTAGAACATAACTGGTCATATGGGTCCAATATATAGCCATGAACACTTAGGTGGAAGAGGTATACTTTACCATACATTGTCCATAACTCTACTGGCCTTTGTTACAGGAAGGAATTGACTTGAGAGCTTGTCAGAGAAAGTTGCTGCAGGGTTAGGATTCTACAAGAATGAGCTTCAGGATCCATGTAAATCCTGTCTTTCAGGAGCAGTGGGCAGACCCTCAGAAACCTGGGAAGCAGAAGAAAATGCAAAGAGGTCTTCTGAAACAGGAGGTACAGCAGAAAGTGGAGAAATCCATTTGCAAGAGGTCAATTTCTCTTTGGGACCCAAGACATTTAAGAATTCAGTTAAAATGCTTCATTTTTACAATGCTGTCCCCAGAAGAGAGCTCAATTGGAGGATCAGGGGCATGTGTCCTCTTCCTCTGACCAAGGCAAGAAGCAAGTGAGTGGATTCTAGAATATGCCAGGGACTCTTATCTTTGAGGATGAAAATCTGGATTCTGGGAAAAAATCCCAAAGTTTCTTAGAGGGGGTAGAAAAGGAACAGGTGAAGGCACTGAAATCCCTGGGGGTGGTGGTAGTACTGTTCAAACCTATCATGGACACATTATGGCAACTGCTTTGCTGTACTGGCATACTAGAAGGGCATTAATATCCATGTTTACAATGACAGAGTGAAATTCTGCCACTGTTTATGGGGCCTTTAGCTACAGGAAGCACATGCCTAGTCTTTAACGTCTGCCCTAACAAGCCTAGGAGTTTAACACACCACACACCTCAAATGTAGTGGTACACTGTTCTAACTATAGTCTGCAAGGTCCTGGGTTAGAGATTGGGCAGGGCTGATTATTTTGTTTTATGGGCTAGGCTTATAAAGGCTCTAGGGCCATTAGCCTAGTGCACACCTATGAACCAGGCAGTCCTCAGGTTATTCAGTTCGTGGACATCAGCTGTCTAGCCTCTACTGGACTTCCCCAGAAGTGCATCTGTTTAGATGACTTAAGCAGCTGAATGACCAAGCAAGCAGATTCAGGAGCCCTAGTTCCCCGATCTAGCAACATCAGATGTTGATTTTCCAAACACACCAAAAGGGATAACAGATTGCTGCTTAGGGTGTCTGGCAAAAAAGCCAGACATATGACACTGCATGTGATCATTGTTGGTACCTTGGCAGAAAATTCACTTTGTCTTTATGGTAAATCTACTTCCCACACTCATTTTACATGTCAAGCAGAAAGGGGAATAATTAACCCAATAAAAAAGTAGTCTTCAATGGGGACATATCTGCCTTAGGCTTGGTAGCTAATAAACTACTTACAAAACTCAGATTGGAAGCCAAGACATTCTGATAATTAGGCACCTGTACACCACTTATGTGGCATATGCCTTGGGATGTAGGACATGCAACAGATGTATGGTGCTTGGAAGGACAAAGATTAGATACGCTGAAGAGATTTACAGCTACCCTCGGCGGGATATCCACGTGGCAGGTAATGCTGCAACAATGATGAGGACATCAGCATGTGATTCTGAAAGATGTGGTTGGACTGCAGCAAACAGATGTTGACAAACTGAAAAGGCATCAAAATTCAGCAGGGGCTGCTAATGACATTCAGTCCCTACACCCAGAAAAACTATACTGAAATAGGTTAGGTTGGAATGGAATTTAAGCGAGTTAACTAGTTTAAGAAACTTTCAGCATACACAAGTATTGTACAAGTCATGTCCACTGCGCAGCAATACTAAACTGAAGGAGCTCAAATCTATGAGGTCATTTATATGCAAGAAAAGGCTGTCAACAGAACTCCTCTGCATGCAAGATTAAATTTGAATGATTGACCTATAGCAAAACATTTGTATCCCATTACAGAAATGGGATTATAAAAGTATGCAATACAACTTGCATCCAACTAATACACAAGTATAGTTTGCCTGGTCTGGGGAATGAAACCTCTGCAAGGAGCAGACTTGTTGCAATTAAGTTCCAGTCCTTAACAGATTTTCCAGAGTTAAACCCTTTTTTTTTTAAAACTCTCCACTATGAGTGCAGTCAAAAGTGCATGCACAACTGTCAGAGCAACATGTGTAGATTTCGTGTCCATTTGAAGAATGAGTCTGCAAAGCAAAGGATTAAACTTACACCAACAGCTTTACTACTAGTAAATGGGAAACAAAATTGAGTGGCAACACTTTCCTAGCACAATTACTAGCTTGCAAAACTAAAACATGCCATTTAAAGCACTCCAGAGGAACATACCTGCTGTGCAGTTTTCACTGCAAAAAACTGATGCTGCCCTTCTGCTCCACAAACATAACCAAATGCACGGCTGTCTGTAATATCACGGGCAATAAATGAAATTTTGTTTACCTGATGGTCATGTTCGATCACCTGCAAACAGTAATTCAGATTATGAACATAGTTAAACTATTTCTAAATCTAATGTGAATTTATAAAAAAAGATAAGCAATCCCTGAAGTTTCAGATGCAATTCTTTTCTGCTCTTAATACTATTGCAGCAAGTGAAAGCAGAAAATGAATTCAATAAAGCCTCCAATATGCTTTTGCATACAAAGGGAAGCCTTTCTGAAAAGAAACCAGAGATACTGGCAATAACTGATTTTTATACCACCAAATCTATTAATTTCAAAGCATTACCTAGTTGCAAAATGATTGTTGCATATTTCAACAAGTTCATTTTTAGTAACCCTAACTCCAGAGTAAGACTAGTCATATTGAAGTTGAAGATACTTATTTTTTTTTTCTTAAAAAAAAAAAATCACAAGTCTTAGGGAAATATGCAGTGCCTTGAAAAATGCAATTCTGGAAAACATTCAGCTTTGAGGCTGAAACTGAATGGAAATGCAAGTCTTGTACTGCAAGGTAATAAAATGTTACTTAACTAAATGAGAGAGGAACAGATTTAGGATACTCACCCCTGTCTTTTCGTCTATTATCTTCATGCCAGACAAAGATACTGTAACCCATATTCGCTGTTTATGCTGTCCTTGGGAGCGAGCAGCAGCCGCCATTCCCTAAAATTGGAAAAACTTATGACCGTTAGCATATTGAAAATGTCATAGTGCAAGTCAGCACAACAAAATTAAATGGGATCCCAACTTCTGTCACAGGATAGGTTCATACCATACTTAATGTTCAAATTTGTAAAAATGTATTCAGAAAATTCAAAACAGGAAAAAGTTACAAGTTATAAAAATGACTTGGATGCGGAATGTGCCAGGTCTGCAGCATCTGTCCAGATTTTTGCATATTTTTGGTCTCAGATTTGTGGTTTTCTGGCAAATCACTGACTAAAGTCAGTAAATGACACATTTGAGTGACTTCATATCCTTCAGAAAACACATGTAAACGCATTAAATATTCAACTTAGAACGGTGCTAGAATAAAATCAATCCCTATTTTTCTGCCTTTGTTCCCCATTATTTTAGGCTTTATCTAGATTTCTTGGAGTAAGAATTTGAGAGGTATTGTTGAAGATGCCTTTTGGATGAATAGTACTCAATGAAGGAAACATCCTTCAGGCCCTGCAAGCTATGAAATAGCTCAGATAGCTCAGCTCTGGCAGTGATAGCAGGGCTGTAGTACTGTAGACATCCATTTTGTTAGGTTAAAGTATAGTTTCCTATTAAGGACACACTGTACACAAGTAAATGCAGAGGACACTTTACCAATGAAAGACAATTACACTAATCATGGTTCAGTAAATTGGTCATATCTAATCAAGGAAATAAAATTCTTAAACAGAGTATTAGAAAGAGGGTAACTTATAGAACTCAAGCTACACAGAACTAATTACCATCTTAAACTCAAGGCGGAAGCAGCAAAAGTACTGCAGGCAAGTCAACTGAAGTGGCGCACACAGCCAGCACCATGGCTGCAGATGTGTAGCCATAAATGCGCTTCACGCAGCATGGGTTCATTTAGCGAGTCAGGAGCAGTGTACACCAGCTGGAGATGGGAGTGGAGCTGAATAAGCCAGCCACAATCAGAAGGCATCAAAGACATGCTTTTGCATCATGGGAGAAGTTAACCCAGTACCATGGTGCAGTATGCCAAACCCTAAAGCACAAACTTGGCAAATTAGTGCATGCGTTCCTGTTTACCATTGATGTAAGTCAGCAGATTGGCATACCACCCGCTACAACATAGTCCAACATGTACAAACGTAATGCCAGGATGGTCACTGCCTTAACTCTTGCATCTTCTGATATCATGAGATGAGATAGAGCAAAGACTAACTGGATAGCTTGACAGTAAAAGTGAGTAGGAAGCAAACCAGAAAAATAAAGTACGGTTTTGTACCTACCATAAATGTAGATGTCCGATAGGTATGCATCTGCAGTCATAACATATGGGTTGTCCTGCCTCAGGCAGCCCTTCGGTCGGCCGGATTCCAAAGTCTGGGTCTGGCCTCGGCTGATGTCACACTTTCCCCGTCAGAGCGTCTGGGGTATAAAAGCATCAGCAGACGCCATTTTCCTCAGTTTTTCTTGCCCCAGATGCCAGGTTCCCTCTAGGAAGGCTAAATTTGGATAAAGGCTGAAAAGTTCCAATTATTTGCAAATTATATACATATATAAACAAACAAATACACCATAATAGATTCCCCCAGCTAGCTGAAAGAGGGGTAAGCACCCTAGGAATACCACAGAGGGGAAGGAGGGTGGGGAATCCTGACTGCAGATGCATACCTATCGGACATCTACATTTATGGTAGGTACAAAACTGTACTATGTCCCTTCAAGGATGCATCTGCAGTCATAACATATGGGTAGAATACCATAGCCAATCTGGGGGAGGAGTTACTAAGAATTATGGTGTAGTTAAGATCCCCTGCAGTACTGCAGTTGCAAACCCTGCTCGGGATCTGGAGTATAAAGGTAGATTGTAATGCTTGGCAAATGTATGCACGGAGCTCCAAGTAGCAGCTTCTAAAATGTCCTTGGTAGCCACCCCTCGTAGGAAAGCTGTAGTGGTGGCTGTGGCCCTTGTGGAGTGAGGCCTGATATTTTCAGGAACTGTCTTTCCATGAAAGGAGTAGCAAAAACGAATGCAATTTCCTATCCATTTTGAAATTGTCTGTTTGGAAATTGCTCTTCCTTGCACCCCAGTTGCATATGCTACAAAAAGCTGGTCAGTTTTTCTGTTAGTTTTAGTTCTGTCCAAATAGTAGCATAGTTGTCTGTGTATATCCAAGGTGTGCAAAAGTTTTTCCCCTTTGTTCTGTGGGTTAGGGAAGAACGTAGGCAAGTGAATAGCTTGGTTCAAGGATACCCTAGATACCACCTTTGGCATGAAAGTAGGATTGGTTCTCAGTGACACTATCCTGGTGAAAAATAAGAAAAAGGCTGCACTGCCATTAATGCTTGTAACTCAGATACTCTTCTTGCTGAAGTGATTGCCAGAAGGAATGCAGTTTTCCAAGATAAAAACTGGAGGTCTGCTGCAGCTGCTGGTTCAAAAGGAGGTAGTGTCAGTTTTTCCAGCACAAAATTGAGATCCCATGCAGGTGGGGGGGGGGGGGGAGTCTTCTTGGAGGTTTAACATTTTTGATCCCTCAAAAATTGTCTGAGAAGAGGGTGTGAGAAGATAGGTGGATCCATATTGTATTCTGCTGAAATTGCTGAAGCATGAATCTTAATGGATGAATAAGACAGGCCATTGTGGAACAATTCTGCTAAGTAGTCTAGGATGTGTGCTAGGTTTGCCACTGACATCTGTGCCCTTTGATGCGCTCCAAATGAGAAATCTCTTCCATTTAGCAGAGTATGTCTTTCTTGTGGAAGGTCTGTGAGCCTCCAGGATAATGTCCTTCACCTTCTGAGATAAAATGGTTTGGTTGGGCTTTAAGGAATCTTCCAGGCAGTTAGCTGCAATGTTTTCAAGTTGGGATGCAGGGTCTTGAAATTGTTCTGCATTAGAAGAGGCCATAGGGGAAGAGGCCATGAGTTTTCCTGAGACATGCTTCTCAATAGCGGGTACCAATGTTGTCTTGGCCAGTCCGGAGCTATTAGTATGACTTTTGGCTGTTCCTCTCTTGATCTTCAGTAGAACCTTGTACATCAATGGGAGAGGTGGAAAGGCATATACTGTTATGGCATTCCAGCTGAAAAAGAGAGAGTCCACCCTCCAGGCTTGTGGGTGGTATGTCCTTGAGCAGAATTTCTTCAGTTGGTGGTTGAGTGGGGAGGCAAACAGATCTCTGGGATTCCCCATTTCTTTGTTACGAGTTTGAAGATGTCTGGATGCAGCATCCATTCGTGTGCATCCATGGTAGTTCTGCTTAAGCTGTCTGCTAGTGTATTCTCTTTTCCTGGTATGAATTTGGCCTGCAGCTGGATATTGAGATTCAGGCATAGGTTCCACAGATTCATAGCCATCCAGCATAGAGGGTAGGAGTGTGTGCCTCCCTGTTTGTTTATGTACCACATGACCGTGGTGTTGTCTGTCCATATTAAGAGATGCTCTTGCTGGTGGAAGGGTCTGAATGCCTCGATTGCATGCCTTACTGCCAGCATTTCCTTTTGGTTTATGTGCATGCTTAGCTGCCCTCGAGGCCACAGGCCTTGGATAAGTTTGTCCTCCATGTGTGCTCCCCATCCTCAGTCTTGAGGCGTCCATGGTGATGGTCTGCCTTGTTTTTGGTTTGTTGAAAGACAACCCTCTGTTGGACTGGCAGGCCTGAGCCCACCACAGGAATTCCTTTTGAAGGCATGGAATGATTTGAATCATGGTTTCTAGACTGTGACTGTGTTGAGACCATACATTCCTTAGGTACCATTGTAATTTCCTCATATGCAACTTGGCATGTGGAATTAAAATTATGCAAGATGCCATGTAACCCAGGGCCTGCAGGACTTTCTTGCAGTAAGATGAGTTTGTCTTGTCAGAGTCATGAAGTAATCTGGAAGTTGTTTTTGTTTTTCTTCTGTGAGAAAGCCATCTAAGTGATTGTGTCCAGATCCGCACCAAAAAAGGTTATCCTTTGGGATGGTACTAGTCTTGACTTTTGGATGTTGACTGTGTATCCCAAGGTTTGTAGCAGGTGTATGGCATAGGCCAAGTCCTTTAACAATTTTTTCTTGTTGTCCGCTTGTATTAGGCAGTTGTCCAGGTATGGATAAATTTGAATTCCCTGAAGTCTGCAGTGTGCAATTACTGATGCCAGGCATTTCGTGAATACTCTGGGCACAGTAGACAAGCCAAAGGGCAATGCTGAGAATTGATAATGCTCTGATCCTGCAAGAAATCTGAGGTGCCTTCTGCAATCTGGTCAGATAGGGACGTGCAGGTATGCCTCCTTGAGATCTAGAGTCACCAGCCAAGACTCCTTGCCCAACATGGGAAGAAGTTGCTGTAGGGTCAGCATTTTGAATTTTGGCACAATGAGATAAGTGTTCAGTGTGGACAGGTAGAGTATAGGCCTCCATTGGTTTTCTTTTCTTGGCACAAGGAATAGTTTGGAGTAAAATCCTTGGCCTTGTTCTGTAGATGGTACCCTTTCTATAGCTTTCATCTGAAGTAACTTGCTGATTTGTCTTAAAGCCTCTGCCTTCTGGTTTGGTGGAAGGTTTGGCATTCTGCCTCTTTTTGGCAAAGTATGGAAGTGAAACCTGTATCCTTTGTCTATTATTTGCAATGTCCATGTATCCTTTGTAATGCAATGCCAGTTTTGAGAATAAAGCCAGCTTTCCGCCCAAGGGTGCTTCCAGTTGATCCCTGGTAGGCGGAATCAGAGTCAAGTCATTGCGTCTGTCCTGTAGTAGTGGTAGTTGTAGCTGTTGCACTACTCCTCTGGTTGGCAGGCTGCCACTGACTGCCTCTGTAGGGGCCCTTGGATTGACCTCTGCCTCTAGGGCGCCTGTTTCTGCCTCTGTGCTCTGGAGGAATCTGTAAAGGACCAATTCTTTGTAGGCCAGTTTCTACTGAACCTCGGAGGTTGAACTTGCAGGAAATCTTTAACTGTTTGCACAGATTTTGCTTTTTCTTCAACCTTCTTTAGAATCTCCTGTGCAGGGGAGCCAAATAAATGCTGTTTCTCCATTGGAGCATCGGAGTTTAGCCTTGACCTGGTCTGGCAAAGATTGCTCCTTCAGCCAGGCATGCCTACGAATTACTGCCCCAGTCATAGCTGATCTAAATGAAGCCTCCAGTGCATCATAGCCACATTTTAAGAAATGATTACTGACCTGTTGTGAGTTGTGTACCAAATCCTGAAGGGATTTACATCTAAGGGTTCAGGTGAAGAAAGTTTCTTATTTAGCTGATCTAACAAAAATTCTTGGTACTGTATCATATGGAATTGACAGTTTAATGCCCTGGAAGAAAGAGTAGCAGATGTATAAACCTTTTTTCCCCATCTCTCTAATGCTCTAGACTATTTCAGAGGGTAGGGGGTTTTTGGCAGTAGCGGCTGCAACCCCTTTAGGGCCCTGAGAAATGGTTTCTGGGTCTGCAGCATGGGCTTTATACAGGTGGAAGTGAGAATCTGGGACCCTGTAATATCTGTCAGGTTTGGCGGGGGCCGGAGGAAGAGAATCAGGTGCAGTACTGACATCATTGTACACATCAATTAGTTAGAACCGGAGGTATAGCCAAGGGCCTATGCTGGGGCAAATGCAAAAAGGTCCTTAATCTTTTACTAGAATCAGAGAAATCCTGACCATGCCATTGAATGTGTTCTCTCATGGAGTGTAAAGTCTCCCCAAAGGAAAATTCTTCAGGGGGGGGTTGAGGCTGAAGGGATAGATTCTTCTGCATCTGAATCCTCATAAGGCGAGTAGGCCCCTTCCTGGTGGTCTGACAAATCAGATCCAACCGTGGAGTAATCTGAGGAGTGAGGTTCAGAGGGGTCAGTCCTGGGCCTTTTGTCTGGAGGAGGTTGGGAGGCCCTGTCTGGGTGAGGTTGGGAACCCCTAATTAAGGAGATAAGGTCCTCAGCAAGACTGAGGATCTGAGAGGAGGAAGGCCTCTGGGATGTAGATTTGGCAGGCAAAGCTTTTGAAAGTTTGGCAGCTTTAGCCCTGGAGAAGGCCTTAATAGACATAGAAGCTGGGGGCCTAGCTGCCACATGTGCAGGGGTAGAAAGGTCCAAAGGTATGGTGTCGGACAAATCCTGAACACTAGCTTCGGTAGGGAGTTCTGAAGCAGACTCAGCCGGGGCCTCTCTGGCCTCTGTGGTCGGAGGTATGGTTTTGGTAGTAGGAATAGCCATGGACTTGTTTCAGCCGAAAGAGACACTCGCGGTAGGCCTAGCCGTGGTTTCAGCCAAAACCGCGGGCTGCGAGTGTCGGCCCTTCTCCTTGCGTTTGACCATATGCGTAGTCAGAGTCTCAGACGGCATTTTATAAGCAAAAATCGGTTCCAAAAAACTCCTCTGCAAACTCCGACCAACGTCTAAGAGTCGGTCGGTTGAAGGAGGCACAGGCTAAACAAGCTGATACGTCGTGGTCTGGTCTGGGCCTAAGCAAGGAAGGCAGTAAAAATGGAAATCCTTATGAGGTATTTGTTTCCCACAAGTTAAACAATTATTTACTTTGACATCGGCTGAGGCAAGATAAGAGTCCCCAACGGGGTACTTAGCTTTTTTCGAAGTCTTCGGTAGCTGAAATCTCTGTATCTGACCGACCGGCACTTGCGAACAGCTTCTGCTTCGGGCACCGTGTGGCAAGAAAGACTGAGGAAAATGGCGTCTGCTGATGCTTTTATACCCCAGACGCTCTGATGTCGGGGAAAGTGCGACATCAGCCGAGGCCAGACCCAGACTTTGGAATCCGGCCGACCGAAGGGCTGCCTGAGGCAGGACAACCCATATGTTATGACTGCAGATGCATCCTTGAAGGACATCCTGTCAATATCACATTAACATTACAACAGATTAAAAAGGAGTCTGAGGTTACACACACATTTGACAGAAGCTTCCACATTTCTCTGGTACCAAAGTTCCAGAAGATCAATCTCAAAGTATGCCAAATGTTTAAACCCACATGCAAACAATTAGGCACAAAGGATAAAGCAGTAAAATATAGATGACAGCACATATATTACAGTACTTACATTTACAGAAAAAAATGGTGATTTAGGACAATCTTTTCCAAGAGTATCCAGTTGGCATAATGGTTAAGGTGTTTACCTTGCATACACAAGGTACATGGTTAAATTCTCAACGTTGAAGGGAAATTGGCTAGGCTTAAAAGGTCCTGAAACTACAGCTAGCCTAGCACTTGCCCCATGATTCTGTGATTTGTTAATACTCAGCATTGCTGCATGTACTGTAAATGAGCTTTAGACAGTTTAGCAAGCATTAGGTGATCAAGGTGTCAAACGTAAAATGTTAAAAGCATTTGGATCAGTTTGCCCACCCATTTAATAAGGAAGAATACAAACACTGATGTAACAATGAAGACTCCTACCTTCAGTTTCATCATGGAGTCCTGGCTCATTTTATCACCTCTTGCCTCTGGCACTTCATCGATGCCAATCAGTTTGGCCTTATATCTGACACCATCTCCCTTGAATCTGGCCAGCAGATACTCGTCAGTCTTTTCAATAACACCTAAAAAAACAAACCATACTTGCATCACAAAAGTGTATTTGAAAAATGAACTGTTGGTTTCAGGATTCATAATTGCAGGACAGCACTGATTAAAGATCAGATTTAGGGAAAGTACCTTATGCTTAAAACTCTGCAGTGTAATTTTGTTCATGTGACTCCTAACCTGGTTAAGAAAATGCACACCCAGCATTTTGTTTCAGCTAAAGGATATCAGAAGGTAAAAAAGCATGGAATCTTACCACATTTTGTACAAGTCTGTCAACACCAGACGTTACAGTTTGGGTACTAGTATTAACCTACTCCTAGATCTTTATACCAAAGCCCTACAGGTCTGGTCCAATACAACATGGACAGCCTTACAAATCCTAAACCATGATTAAAGTGTCTATGTCTATAATGGCTAAAAGAATGGCAAAGCTGTCAAATTTAATAGATGTGGAGCAATGTGGTTTTGTGGAGGGGAGGCAAATATTTGACATTAATACAACATTGGAGGAAAGCAGAACGTAAGAAAATAATGTTAGGACTTTACGCAGAGCGCATTTGACAGTACACTGGGAGTTGAGAAGGGAAATGGAAGCTTTTGCATTCCCTGAGAAAATTAAGATAGATTAGGGGGCTTAGAAAAACAAAGGCAATAGCTATATAAATGCACCCACACTTTAAATGTTACAGCAATATCCATTTTTTTTTTTTTTATTTGGGCATGATGAAGCACTTGAGTATGGATTAAAAAATGTACTCTGGTGTGGCAGCTAAGGATATGTGGGAAGAGACTTGAGACATTGGAAGCGGTTTTATGAATATGCATAAAAGCAATTTTATGTTTAGGCCCTTTTATTTTATACACAGATCTTGCATATTTTTTGAGAAACTGGGATAGCAATTAAAGAGCTGAAGGATTTTATCTGGGAGGGGAAGACCGCAAGAGTCAAGTGGGATAAGATGATTCTTTCAATAGAACAGGGCAGTCTGGGATTATCAAATTTGATGGGGGTATTTCAGAGCTACACAGTTAGGTTTTTGCTTGTGATATTTATAGGAGCCTTATTTCAAAGTGGAAAGAGATGACAATGAAACAGGGGAGGGGGGAGCTTCAGAAACAAGTAGAGACTGGGATTTTGGATGTAGACCCTCAAGGAAAACCATACAGATTTTAAAGTATTCCAAACGCTAAGCCACCTAGGGAATAGAAAAAGGAGATACTGATAGCAATGACTACAATTAGGGATGCAGAAGGGGCTGGAATTTATTGGACAAAACTGGCAAAAAAAACGAGGTATTTGGAGCAAAGGGTGGAAAAATAGAATGGAAGAGAACTTATTTGGCTAGACACTGCCTTCCTTATGAAGGATAGCTAGAGTATAATCGAAAAATAAATGGGGATCTTAAGTGAAAGACCAGCACAGAGAGTTTAGTAGAATCTAGTACAGAAGCTGCTGTTACCATGCAAATCAGAGGTTATAAAGGACTGGGAAGAGATTCGATAAGCAATGCACAATGGGGGATATGTACGTCTCACATACGCAGACTAGAAGATTCAGGATCTTTGTTTGGAAGTGTTGAGGTATTTTTATAACCCAAGTAGACTTTTTCCTTATGCAGATAGCATATCTTGAAGGTGTGATGAGTAAGAGATAAGTGAACATTTTAAGTGTAATGTGTTGGCAGACTTTAAAAAATCCCAGTCAGAAATACTGGGTGAGCAAATTGGCATGACTAAGGAAATTATCTTTTGAGCTATGATACAGAAATGTGAATTACCTAGACACAGTAAGACCTTCACAGTAAATGATGGCTGCCAAAAAAAGGCAATTACTAGAAAATGGAAATAAAGCCTAAAATAACTGTAATAGAAGTGAATATAGTAAGGGATAAAACTGTTAATGGCATCTTTAAAAAAGAGCATGAGCAAATTACATAGAATAAATGGAAATTGTGGGAATACATGCAGACAAGGATTTGAATAAGCTATGTAATGTTAGACAGTGACTGGATAGATCATGGATACATGTTTGCAACTAAAATGATGGGAACATTGTTTTAATTTATATAAATGCACTATTGTCCATGTCATAAGTGATTTTTTTAAACAGCCTTACTAAAACTCACTTCTGCATAGTTTTTAGTTGTAACCCTCCACTTCTTGACAAAGCACCTTTTATTACCTCAGTATTTCTTCATCAGTCTTAAGTTTAAGTCTACAGTTTATCCACCTTACTGTTGGGATGGATTTAATTCTTCAAAGGAATCTTATTCGGCACACTGAATGTAAGACTTCAGTACAGATCAGAAGCATCAAGTGCTTCTGGTTTCCTGCAATCACACATCCTCAGCTCAGTCTTTGCTTCAGACATGCCCTCGAGGGCCTGATTAGATCTGGAGAGTAAAGTTCCGATTCTTAGCATTTCTCCCAGTTTTGACATATCGCCCAAGTCGGAGTAGTAATGCTATGTACAGTCAGACTTTCCTGTTTGGGCAGCAAAGTTACAAAATGTAGCTTCGTTACTGCTGCCATCTTTAGGGCAGAACTTAAAAGCGCACAAGGAAGCTTCATTAAAGCACTAAATGGGTAAAAGCACCATCTGCACAGCTGAAAAATTCATTTTCACACTTTACATGCATTTTTCACAATGGGCTGCTAAATCACAATGTGCTAGAAGGATAAAGCCCAGACCAAAGAACAAGTACAACTGAAAGAAATGCTACTATCAGTACAACAGTAAATCAGACGCAGGCTCATGGCCATACCTCTCAACTGTGCAGATTTTTGTAGCATATCCATTTCATTTTTTTTTTTGATCTGTTCAAGTTTGTTAAACTGAAGAGTGAAGGCATTGAAACAATCAACATACCCTTCGGAAAATGCATACCAATACATAATGTTTTGGGGCCTTTCCCTCATGGTTTTTGTCCATATTTTTACACTAATGAACAGATGGCCCAGAATTACATTCATCTGTGATTTAATGAAGGAGCCAGACATAGCAAGGGGCCCAATTTCTGAGCAGTACAGCACTGGCCCTAGTTTAGCTCAGATTAGTGTTTATTTCAGGAAGCAAACAATCCAAGGGCTAACCTGAACCAGAAAACAGGTAAGAAAAGCAGAGACATTCAAAGGACTGGCAGCAAATTTAAAAACTAGAGGAACTGCACAATCTGTGACATTACATTAATTGCCTGAATGTTAGGTGTAGGGCAAAATAATTTCAAACCAAGATCCGAGATTCACCCAAATAGGTGGAAAAACATCTCTGATCCTACCTACACTTGGGAAGAGGCAAAAGAAAAAAAAACGAGACAAGTATGACATTAGATTGTGGCCTTTAGTAACAGAGAAAGTACAGTTGTGTACACCTACCATAAATGTAGATGTTAGAGCATCTTCACTGTTGCAGTCATGACTGTAGGGTTCTCCCCTGCCGGCAAGCAGCTCTCGGTCGGCCGGAATCCCAAAGTCTGGGTCCGGTGTCGGCTTTTCAACCATGCTCCCTGACGTCAGAGCGCCAGGAGTACAAAGCTGACAGCAGACGCCATCTTCTCCAGTTTTTCTTGCCCCAGATGTCAGGAGTCCCAAAATGAGAAAGGTCCCATATCCTTTGCAAATACACCTCAGAAGAATGGTGAAAAAAGGAACTACACAAAAGTAAAAATAAGAGGGGACAGGAGAGAGGGAAACCCAGACTGTAACAGTGAAGACACTCAAACATCTACATTTATGGTAGGACATCTACATTTATGGTAGGTGTACACAACTGTACTATGTTCATCATGTTTCACTGTTGCAGTCATGACTGTAGGGTAGAATCCCAAAGCTGAAAGAAAGGGAGGTGGTCATAAAGAAGGGGCGGCTAAAAGGCCCTGCAAGACTGCAGAGGCAAAGCCTGCCCTAGACTCAAGTAGAGAGGTAGATTGTAGTGCTTAGAAAAAAGTATGCACTGAACTCCAAGTTGCAGCTTCCAAAATGTCTTTGGTAGGAACACCCCTGAGGAAGGCCGCAGAAGTGGCAGCAGCTCTGGTGGAATGAGTCCGTATACTCCCTAGGATTTTCTTTCCATGGTGTGAACAAAATCTGATTCCATGAGCAATCCATTTAGAAATGGTCTGTTTTGAAATGGCTTTACCTTGGGAACTTGAAGCATAAGAAACAAACAATTGTTCTGTTTGTCCTTGGTTCAGTCCAGGAAAAAATGTAGTTGTCTGTGTACATCCAAGGAATGCAAGATCCTTTCCCCTTTATTTTGAGGAGTGGGGAAAAAAGTTGGCAAGTGGATAGTTTGATTTAAAGCCACTTTGGAAACCACCTTTGGCATGAAGGTAGGATTAGTCCTCAAAGACACTGTCTTGATGAAAAATAATATAAGGTTCCACAGCCATAAGAGCTTGTAACTCTGAAACTCTCCTGGCAGATGTTAGGGCTAACAGGATAGCCGTCTTCCAAGATAAAAACTTGATGTCAGAAGAAGCAGCAGGCTCAAAAGGAGGCAAGGTTAGTTTTTCCAAAACAGTCGAGATCCCAAGCAGGAATGGGAGGAGATCTAGTAGGACTTTCTTAGCTCCTCTGAGAAACTGTTTCATGAGCTGTTGGGAAAAGATTGGAGGGTCTGTATTATAATGAGCAGAAATAGCAGAGGCATGTATCTTATTGGAAGAGAAAGAGATCCTTATGTAAGAGATTTGACAAGTAAAATTAAAGGAATGTTCGGAAGAGGATCAGAATCCTGAGCCTGCATCCAAGAACAAAATCTTTTCCATTTTCCTGCATAAAATTTTCTAGTGCTAGGACATCTGGCTTCTAAAATGACATCCATAACCTGCTTGGGTAGGAAAGAAGAAATCAAAGGCCCTGGATTAACCAGGCTGAGAGTTCTGACATGAGTGTAGAACCGGACCCTGATGTTGGGACAGAAGGTTCGGAGACTGAGGTAAAACCCAAGGGGGCTCCAGACATAGGTTTTTTTTTTTTTTTTTTTTTTTAGAGTTTGGTACCAAAACTGTCGAGGCCAATTTGGGGCCAGCAAGATCATCATCTTGGGCTTGTCCTGTTTTATCTTTAATAATACCCGTGGAAGAAGAGGAAGAGGTGGAAAGGCATATCCCGAGAGGTTCCTCCAACTGAATGATAGGGCATCCACTTTCCAAGCTTCTTTGTGAAAAGTCCTGGTGCAAAAATTCTGTAGTTGATTGAGATGGGATGCAAAGAGATCTATGTGAGGACATCCCCAGACCGCTGTTATCCTGAATATTTTGGTGTCCAGCATCCACTCGTGTGGATCCGAAGGGTTTCTGCTCAGATAGTCTGCCAGGAAATTTTGCTTCCCTGGTAGAAACTGAGCTTGAAGGTCCAGATTGCAAGCTAGAGCTGTGTTCCATAGATCCATGGCTAGTCTGCAAAGGGGGTAGGAATGAGATCCCCCTTGCTTGTTTATGTACCACATAACTGTGGTGTTGTCTGTCCGTATTAGTAGTGGGTCCTGGTTGTAGAAGATTCCTGAAGGCCATTAGAGCTTTCTGAACGGCTAACATTTCCTTTAAATTGATATGCAGGTGCTTCTGATACTTTGTCCAAAGGCCCTGCAGACAGTTGCCCTGAAAATGGGCTCCCCAAGCATAATCCGAGGTGTCCGTGGTTAGAATCTGAGTGGCAGGAGGCAGACAGAAGGGTTTCCCTTTGTTTATTGCACATGCCCTGGACCACCAAAGAAATTCCTTTTGAAGGCAAGGCAGGACGGAGATCAGTATGTCTCAACTGTGGCAATGCTGAGACCATACACTTTTTAGGTACCACTATTTTCCTCATGTGTAGTCTTGCATATGGTACGAGAAGGATGCAGGAGGCCATGTAACCCAAAGCCTGCAGGAATCTCCTTGCAGATAGCAGAGTTAATGTTGCCAAGGTTTTGAAAGTTGAAGCCAGCTCTAATTGTCTTTCGGATGTCAGAAATGCCATCTGGGTTGTGGTTTAGAAGAGCACCCAGAAGAGTTCTGTTGTGATGGTGTCAAATTTGACTTTATGTTTACAGAGAATCCCAGGAAATTGAGGAGGTTCTGCACAAATTCTAGATGCTGGAGTAAGACATCCTTGCTGTCTGCCAGAATTAGACAATCGTCCAGATAAGGGTAAATTTGAATTCCCTTGAGTCTGCAGAAAGCTACTACTGGAGCAGAGCCAGACATTTGGTGAATACCCTGGGTGCAGTGGACAATCCAAAGGGCAGTGCAGAGAATTGAAAGTGCCTCGATCCAGCCTTGAACCAGAGGTATTTTCTGCGTTCCTGCCTGATGGGATTGTGTAAATATGCCTCCTTTAAATCCAAAGTTACCATACATGCATCTTTGGACAGCATTGGAAGTAGCTGCTGTAGAGTAAGCATCTTGAATTTTGGAATCTAGAAAGGTGTTCAAGACTGACAGATCCAGAATGGGTCTCCATGAGTTTTGCTTCCTGGGGACTAGAAATAGCCTAGAGTAAAAACCTCGTCCCATCTCTGAAAGTGGAACCAGTTCTATGGCTTTCATAGCCAAAAGAGCTTCTACCTGGTTTAAGGCCTCTGTCCACTGATGTTTTGGAAGGTCTGGCCATCCGCTTGGCCTTGGCAGGGTATGAAAATGGAATTTGCAACCTCTTAAAACCACATCCAGAACCCACTTGTCTTGGGTTATAAGAGTCCAATTTTGATGAGAGTTTTCCTCTGAGGGGCTTCCAGGCAAGAAGTTCCTGCAACCCAACAGAGGGAGTCATTGAGTTTGTTTCCTATTTGTTTGTGACCTGTCCTCTCCTCCCCTAGGAGTGGAAGCAGTCCACTGTCTGACTATAAGAAGCTTGTGTTTGAGGCCTTCCTCTGGAGCGTCTATATCTACCCCTCTGAGGCCTGTCTGAAGTGGGAGAGGACCAATTTTTAGAAAGCCAATTCCTGCTAAATCTTGGTGGCTGTACTTGTAAGAAATCTAACTGTTTGCATGGATTTCACTTTATCCTCCATCTTTTTAATCACCTCTTCAGCTTTTGAAGCTAACGAAACATTATGCTGAACAGGAGCATCCAACAATTTAGCTTTTACGTGTTCTGGCAAATTTTGTTCCTTTAGCCATGCATGCCTTCTAATGACTGTGCTGGAGGCAGCAGCCCTACAAGAAGCCTCCAAGGCATCAAATCCACAGTAAACCATGATTCCAAACTTGTTCAGTGGCATGCAATAATTCCTTATCTGCACAAGCAGAAATGGAAGTAAACTTTTGTTTTAAAACAGACAAGAGAAATTGCTGGTATTTCAGCATATGAAACTGACCGTTTAAAGCCCTAATGGACAAAGTAGCAGAAGTGTACACTTTTTTGCCCCATCTTTCCAAGGATCTAGAATCCTTTTCAGTGGGAATGGGATTTTTGGAAGAAGCGGCCTTAACTCCCTTAGGACCCTGAGAAATTGTTTCAGGGTCAGCAGAAGGGTTCTTGTATAAAAACTGGTGGGAATCAGGAACCCTGTAATATACATCAGGCTTAGCAGGAGCAGGGGGAAGAGTCAGGGGTTAAGTTAGCCTCCGAAAAAGCATCATCCACAATATCCAAAACAGGAGTAATAGCCAGGGGTCTATGTTGGGGAAGAAAATCCCTTAGTCTTTTCTTAGATTCCAAATACTCCTGTCCTTCCCAGTGGAAATGTTCCCTCATTTCATGCAAAGTTTCCCCAAAAGAGAAATCCTCAGGGGGAGAAGCTGAATGAATGGATTCCTCAGCATCAGAATCCTCATAAGGAGGGAAAGAATGGTCCTGGTCAGAAGAAACTGAACAGAAGCCTGATCAGAGGAATCGTAATAAACATCCTGCCTTGGTCTTTTATCTGGAGGGGGATGTGAACCCCTAATCATAGTAAGTAAATCCTCCACCATCTTGAGTAACTGTTTCTGTGACTTGGAAGCCGGTTCAGAAGAGGCCTGTGTTGCAGTCTTTGATTTAGGAGTCTTTGCCTTTGTCTTTGCCTTTTATTTGAAGCCGAGTAGGCCTGAAAACCCCTTCAGAAGCCGGTACCTGCACAGCGGCTCCGGACCCATCTGAAGGAGCATTGTCCGAAGGTCCTGCAATAGAAATATTTAAAGGCCTGGTTGGCTCCTCAAGAGTCCATTTCAGCCATCGGTTCTGAAATGGCAGACGACAGGGGCTGCAAAAGCGTCTCACTGACGACGGCCGAACCTGAAGCTGGCTCTGCTTGTGCGCTATCAGATTTGGACCTCTGAGGCCTGTCTTTATCCTTGCGACGTTTGTGAACTCCGGTAGCCGGAACCGTATCAGACGACATTTTGTAGTTAAAGCGCCTACCGAAGTAATGAAAAGCAAAATTGTACCTTCATTTAATTGTACGTTGATTGAATCTAGCACAAAACAGACAACTAGCTACGTCGTGGTCAGGGCCTAAGCAAGGAATACAGTAAGAATGAAAATGCTTGAGGTATTTGCTTCCCACATGAAATACAATTAACTTTTTCTGACATCGGACTGGAGCAAGTAAAAGTTTCCCCAACGGGGTACTTAGCTTTGAGTGGAGAAGTCAGTCTTCAGACTGAAGTTTCAGAAAAATTAGTCAGGAGTCAGCAGACCGGCACTTGCGAACTGCCATCACCGCACGGCAAGAAAGACTGGAGAAGATTGTGTCGGCTGTCAGCTTTTTACTCCTGGCGCGCTGACATCAGGGAGCATGGTTGAACAGCAGATGCCGGACCCACACCTTGGGATTCTGGCCGACCGAGGGCTGCCTGCCGGCAGGGGAGAACCCTACAGTCATGACTGCAGCAGTGAAACACGATGAACATCCAAGTCTGTTCTCCGGTGGCAGGTAAAAGCAGGTAAACCACCTGAAGGAAGCAAAAAGGAATGCAACTGCATAAAAATACAAGTTTAGAGTCATGTTTTGCAAAGAATGTGTGAATTCAAAGTTGAAGTTAAAAATCCTGTAAATTTGGGGATGGAGGAGTACATTAAATTCATAACATGCAGCTTGTATACACTTAATAGTAAGCTGCTGGCCAAGACAAACCTGCCTATATACGTACAACAGCTTAGTCAATGTAACTGAAGTTGAGGCAGAGACCATCTTAAGGCAATGCAATTTGCTTAATTGCACAATGCCCAGTACCCATTTAGATTCAGTGACGAGGAGCAACTGAAATTTATAATTAGAGGAAAAAACTTAAGAGCAAAGGTAAGCAGGAAGAGGCAGAGAAGAATGCCTGCATTTGTTCGAAAAAAGGCTGTGGCAGCCAACGTATGGAACTACACCTTTGCTTTAGAAGGGACTGAATGAATAAATGTCCACACATGCATTCAGAAAGCATGTACCACTTCATGTACAACAGCACCAGTGTCTGAAATATATTTATTTTGTTTTACATTTGTTGACTGGGATAGTCTGACTGGATGCATGTCCATTTTCAGAGGTGGCCCAGGGAGAAAAGCTCCAAGGTAGACAGATACATTACATATTACAAGCAGAATATTTACAGTGACTACATAAGGAAGCAAGTTAAACAAGTTCCACAGGTTAGGGTTCATCCCGAGCGAAAGTCAGGATTAAATTACACAGTAAACTGATAACAGATATTACTTCGAGGAGTGTTAGCCAGATGTCTGGTTTTAAAATTGACCTAGAGTGGAAAGTAATATCAACTGGAAGAGTTCCAGGATCTACCTACAGAGTGTGCAAAGAGTCATCAGCTGTTATTAATTTTGCTCGTCTGAATTAGTAGAGGATCGAAGCGGTCTAGGATCATTATAGGGGGTGATAAAAAGTGCAGGAGTATTGTTCGGATTATAAGGGATTTTATAGGCCATAATCAGATGGTTATACTGGATTAGACTGGTAGTTCAAGCCACCAAAGATGGTTTAGATTGATGCAATGTGTCCTAAAAGGCAGCCCAGTAGCAAACCTGGCAATGTGGTTGTAGCAGACTGAGTTTAAGGACAGCTTTGTTTAGAGAGTAGAGGGGATGCATACAGAAGAGTTAAAAGGTGAAAGCGAGCTATGGCAATTTTAGCTGAGGGGGTTAGGAAGGTTTTTATTCTGCAAAGTGACCCTAGTTTTGTACTGATGACTTTGATCGACTGGTTAACATGTAGGTCAAATTTTAGATCTATAATGACACCAACAGTTTTTAGAGGGGTTAAGGGAGATTATTGTGCCATCATTTGCATTTATGGTAAAGTTGAAAGCAGTAGACCTATGTGTTCTTGAAAACAGCATTAGTTTTTTTGGGCTTTAGGATGAGACATTGAGAAAGCCAGTTTTCTATTGTATTAAAGGTGGTCTGGGTAGCAGACCATAACTCTGTTGGAGATGTCAGAGCAAATCAGGGTAGAGTCAATGTACTGGATACAGCTGACTTTTGGCATGACTGTATAAAGGTAGTTAATGAAGATGAACAGCAGGGGCCCAAGTATAGAGCCTTGGTGTACTCCAAGGGTGTTAGGTAGCAGGTTAGAGAGTTTGTTCTGCCAAAGGACAGCCTGCTGTCTACCATTCAGGTAGGATTGAAACCACTGAAGGGCTTTAGTATCTAGACTAAATGTTTGTAGGGTGTGGATTAAAAGTTGGTGATCAACCATATCGAATGCCTTGGAAAAGATCCAAGATGAGGGCTGAGGATATGTAATTGTTGCGATTATGGTTTATGGTGTTGGTAAAGGCTAGGAGATGAGGTCTGAAGCCATGCTGGGTGTCTGCCAAAAAGAGGATACTGGATTAGGTGGTGCACGAGTTGTTTTTCCATAATCTTTGCAAATGGAGAGAGCACACACACACACACTATATAACATAAAATGCACAAATTGTTCCATCAAGCCTTGTACCAGCATTACTTGGGATTCATAGGTTCCTAGTGGTTTACTACACCAGTGACCACAAGGGCCTTTTTAAGCCTACCCATGCATTCCAAATCTGACAAGTTCTGATACCCTTGACAAAGTGTAAGCAGGGACTTTGGAGATGAACCAGTTGCAGGTTGCCTGTGTCAATTAGAAACATAGGTGGCAAACCAGGGATGAATTTCCTGTTCCTCACCCAATTGTCCAAGCTGCACTTGAATTGGGTTAGGCAGGAACTCTGCTTCACATGGATGGGAGTCCATTCCAGAGACAAGGTAGTCATATATACCAGTCTCTCCAGCAGGTCCCGTTTATATCATGGCAAGGTTAAAGTCTTTAGAATGGGTAATTCTGGTGCTGTTTATTGTGGATATGTAGGAAGTCCATCACAGTGGGGGTCTGAAACTCCTGTACGCCAGGCAAAGATCTCTTCTCAACAGTAGGAGACTGAATATAAGAGTAGGGCCTTGAGGCAGTCTGCATAGGACATTTTACTTGCTCCTTGTGTTTTTAGTGGAAAAAAAAAAACTGTGGACATTCCAATTGTTGGATATGCCTGGTTAGGTACATACCAAAGGGGGTACTGTACTCATAGGTCTGATGAATGCCACATACAGTGGAGCAACGACTTTCTTGGACAGATGCCATACCTTTGTTTACAAGTTGTGCAACAGAATGATATTCTCACTACTATATAGACATGCAATGGTCAAAGGCTAGATCAAGTCCCGACTACTGGGTCAAGCAAAGGATAGTTACCAGGAGGTGGATGACTTCCCGAAGGATACTATTCTGCATTTCCTGGCATTTAGTTTTAGTCCATGGCTCTGACACCAGTCTACCCTTCCTGGAGAAGGAGTGTGTGGGATTCAATGACAGCACCTAATTTGCTATCTGCAAAGTTAGCAAGAGACCATTGACATTGGCCTTGACTTCAGAGAGGTAAAAGGCCAAAAAAGCAGTCAATGGACCAAATCCAGAGGGCTCCACTTGTGACTGACCTCTCTAGAGCTGGACTCAAATTCTAACTCCCTGGGTCCTGTGAGTCAGTTTGCTATATATGGGTTTGTAGACAAGTTTGTCAACATTGCACGAGTAGGGCATTGTCAAATGCCTTGGCCAGCTCAAGGCAGGCAATGTGAACAATTTTGCTCTCATCCATTCCTTTGGTGACTTTCTCAAAGGTCGTCCACCAAATTAAATGAGACAATTCCCATTGTAGATGCTGAACAAAGTTGAGACCTGAATTAGGAGCATTGCAGGCTTCAAGGTCGTCCACCAAATTAAATGAGACAATTCCCATTGTAGATGCTGAACAAAGTTGAGACCTGAATTAGGAGCATTGCAGGCTTCAAGGTTTAGAGCTACAACACATCAGGCTCCTATAAAGAAATTTTAACCAATTGCCTTCAGACATTAAAGACCATCAAGCAGCACAACTACCCGTTTACAAGGTCAGATGGGAGTGTCTTACATGAGGGTGCCTGATGCACTACAGTAATTTGGCCAATATCTATCCAGCTCACCAGACCACAATTTGGCCAATATCTATCCAGCTCACCAGACCACAGATTATACAAGTGTGACTCATTTTCCACTGACAACTAGAATCAATTACACAACTAAAGTTGAGGCAATGCATTTTAAATGATGGAAAACAAATCATACCAAGCCCCTGTGCAAACACCTATGTTAGGCACTTTATTGTGATTACTAAGGAACTGGAGAGTTAAGACTACAAACATTCACTGACGCAATGTTTATGACCCACAACGATTGCTAGAAAGTCTTGCATGAGTCATCAGGAAGTCAGGAGAGAAAGTCCAAACAAGGAGCAAAGTCATTTGAAATGCATACAACTCATTACACTTTGTGAGATCAGCAGCTCAACTTACTCATCCAGGTCTTTCAATGGCTGTATCAAACCTTGCAATGAAGGTGCCAAGAAAGAAATGGAGAAGAGTGATGGAGCCTCAGTTTGGATCAGCACCCACCCTAACAGCTATACAGATTGACTAAAATAAGGCACAGCCAGCCATACTCCACTGTCAACAAGCAGTCTTCAAGATAAGCAGCAGAATGAAGTGACAGTGAGGGGTGTCTCCATGTTATGGCACAATATGTTTGCTTTCCCATACAGCCTATTCCAGTGGCCCATCGATGCAAGGTTAGGAAAATATTCACATGGTGAACAAATAGCAAACCAGTGACACGGCAGGACATTGGTAGACGAGAATGTAGATCAATGTGCTGTAATGGGGTTGGATGCACAGTATGCTTATGTGACTAAATGTTGTGGCCTTTCACTAGCAATGAACCTGACTACGACAGAGGCAAGCATAAGCAAAGGAACTATGTGCTGATGCTACATCAGAAAAATTTGTGCAGATTACAAATGTGCGCTTAATTAGAAAGGTTTTACAATGTTGAACAAACCTCTTGTAGGGCATGTTACTCTTCTATATTCCTCCCTCTTCCTTGGGTGTGTATTCCAATATGAGTATTATGAATTTATTATGGAGATCCTGTTTCCCCTTTCCATTTTCTACCTCTAATGCCACCAACCTGTGTGCCATCAGTTTTCTTCTTGTGGTTATATTCTAGCCCCTACAAACAACCTTTTACATCTCTGATTTCTAGTGTAAAATGTCCTTAACCTACATTTTGATATCCCCACCATCCCCATCTTCCTCCTTTATCTTAAAATGCAGGTAGAAATCTATTTAATTCCTTTTCCAGGATTGCCTCTTCTCTACCATATTTGATGCTTCTCATCTTTCCTTTCTCTGGAAGTCCTTCAAACAATGTGGTATCTTTTGGTGGTCTTTGATCACTCTGCACTGTTCAGTTTCTCCATTTCTACCAGATGTACCACACCAATGGTTCTACTCTTCCTTGATCTCTCAACCATATCTCCTTAGCATCAGGATACACTGTACAACTCAATGCATTCTTACATATTTTGAAAAATCTCTGTTCTGAAAATAGACACCCTCCTTGCCCCCCCCCCAAATTTTGTACAGGGCACATTTTGAAGTTTACTCCAGTTGCCAGTTCTCCCAATCCCAGTTACACTCCCAGCCCAGGCACCTGGAATTTTGTAAATAATTGTCATTTGTGACTATTGATAGGATTTATACATAACTTATGTACTGAGCTTCAAGAAATTAACCACAGCATACTCTGCTGGAACAGATTAACTTGCAATAAAGAATAGTTGAGGTCAAGTTACTTTATAACTTGACTGTATAAAAAAAAAAAAAAAAAAAGAGAAGATGTTCAGTTTCAGTGAAGAAGCAGACACTGTCTAGACCTAGAACGTTTGTCTGGAAAGAAAATTACTAGGTTTAAAATGTAAAGTGTTTCATTGCTTTATGACTTCCTAGCAGCTTCACAGTTCAGAGCAAACTGAGATGTATTTTTAAGATATTAAAATGGTTTGTTTAGCCTGAGAACTAAAGTCATGTGACAGTGATATCACAAGCCAACCCAGCAGTAAAATGTGATATTAAAGAATGCTCTCAGACTAAGCATCTTGTTCTGGACCCAGCAAGAACATCCGCTCATCACATCTGCACTTGCTGTAAGATTCAGGGAATAGCATTTCTTGGGCATAGCATTTCTTGGGTATAGATAAGAATATAGTAAAGAATAGTTTAGAGGTTTTCTGTATTTGAGATTGTCCTGCGATGTGTTAAAATATTTCCTAGGATTCTGAACTCTGAAGTAACTGTTTTCCGAATATTGTCTTATTAAATATATTTAAACCCATCTTTGTGACAGATATTTGAGAGACAAGTTCTTAGAATACTTGCATATTTGGTGACACTAAAGGTGACTCCTAATAGTCTGGCACTTGGTCAAAACTACCACTGATTAATACTAACATTACACAGTAGGATTGGAAACGCAATGGCCTCATAGTAGCTGAGGCTTGGTGGCAGCTGGAGCCACCTTATAGTTTGGGCAAAAAGCAGCATAGCTAGCAAACCCGTGCCAGCCTTCCCCAGGTGTGTGTTTGTATACAAATCAAATTATAGTCAACTACTTGGGCAGGGACACAGCACTGGTTGGCCAGACTGTGCTGGAGGTTTTGGCTTGGCCACTCAGCTAACATCTGAGAGAAGACATCCGCAGACTGATCTGTGTGGTCTTAAGGGAAATTGCACTTTGTGTGTACTTAACCTCCCATTGTTTACATCCTTCACTGATGCCACTGATGCGACTGATGAGGATTGAGGCTCTGATTACTGGGCCAGCAACGTCACACTAATTGGTCAGCAGTGGTGGGATATCCACACATTATTTGGCTTGTGGTGTGGATATTGAATTCCTGTAGTTTGTGTACATTGATCACTGAAGGTGTTTGTACTCAAGCAAACCTGCAATGAACAGTTCCACATCAATTTCTTTGTTGGCTTAGTGAAGAAGAGCAGGCAAGCATGTCAGAGTATGGCAAGCTGACAAAGCCAGCTGCCTGAGCTGTACCAGGCTAAAGGACTGGTGCAGGCCAACCAGACTAAAGCAGAAAAGATTGCAGCTTTAGTCACAGCTGCATCACAGGATAGCAACGAGGACAAATCAGATGGGCCTTGGAGATGTATAACTCTCAGAAAATGGACAGCTCAATCTTTCCACAGGGGACTTAAAAATCCATCTGGAGTCCAAGAGACTTGAGCTGGAGGCTAAGCATTTGGAAACGAGGCAGCAGAGACAGACCTCTAGAGATTGAGGAACTGAGAAACTGCAAAGCCAGGAAGCAGAGAAGGAGAGGCAGAGGCAACATGAAAAGGAGATGCTGACTCTGCCAAAGTCATGGAGGTAATGGGGAAAGGAGTAACACAAGCAGAGTCAGTAAATTTCTTCCACAATTTACAGAAGGGGATAATTTTGATAGTTTCAGTCATACATTTGAGGGTATGTAAACCTTATGTTGACCAAGGGCTCTGGGTACAGTTCCAAACTGATGCCAATTGCTTAAAATTATAATAAAGCCTTCTAACAAACACATTTTGACTAAGTTAACACCTGAAACGTGTAGAAAGTTTCATGAGCATACATGCAAGGCAGATGGAAGTGTGAATAAGTTACTGAACTACGCACCTATTTTCATAGGTGGGTGAGTGGACATCAGGTCACCATTCCTGAAGTGCTGGCAGCCCTTTTGGCGAGGGAAAAAGCCCTTAGCACTTTGCCTGAGGACATGAGAATCTGATTAGCTGATGGGGAAGTAGGGAGACCTATACCTAGCAAGCAAGGTATTACTGCACAGGAAAGGGACACCACTGCTGTTTCATGAGTCTAAGGGAAGCCATGGTAGGCAGCCCAGAATACCCTAGAGTCAATCAATAGCAGGGTAAGCCACTAATCCAGTTATACATATAGTAGCAAGGGTTAAGTGTTTTAAATGCAACTAGTGGAGCCATGTAGCATACAGATGTCCATGGAGGCAAGGTGGGGAACAAAGTGGGAGAGCCAATAAGTGGGAATGACAAAATGCCAGCAGTAACTTGAGATATCAAGGGTACCAAACTACCACAGGAGGTTAATATCCTTAGTTGATGGGAAAGAGGATACTGCTAAGAGGGACAGCCTCTGAACTCACCATTGTGAAGCCTGCAATGGTTACAGAGGAACGCTACTTGCTTGGGCAGTCGACTCCAGTTAGAGCTTTAGGAGGAACCCCATTCCAAATACCTTTGGCTAGGGTTCACCTTGACTGAAAGTGGAAAAGGAAGCCAGCAAGTAGGTGTGTTTGAGAATATCCATGCAGGATGTCCTGACAGGGAATGATTTTGATAATTCAGTACTTTGTGTTCATGCAGTTACACGCAGTCAGGCTTGGAGACAAGCATGTGGGTCTGGTAAGCCTGGGGGTGACCCAGACAAACTGCACACTTGCAGCCAGAACTGGTGAGGTGGTTATTTCAAGAAGGGAGCTACCCTGTAGCAGTGAGACTGAAAGTGAGCCATAGCTGCTTGAGTACTGATGTTCCCTTGGACAGAGTGACTGCAAGGGCAGAGGCGAGTAGTACACAGGCTGACAGCGAGCAACTGCTGTCAGAGAATACCAGACTTCCTGTGGATGAGTTGCTAGGAAGGGTTTCAGAAAGTTTTGACAGGCTCAGCGCTCAGACCCTACATTACAAAACCCAAGGGAGGTAGCTAGTGAGGCACCTGATTTTCAAGGGAAGAGGGAGTCTATACTGGGACAAAGGGTTACTGTACAGAGTGAACCCCTGAAGGATGGCTAAAGGGCGAGAATACAGCAGCTGGTAGTGCCTAGAGCCTACCATTTGGCACTTTTAGCCATAGCCCACAATATTCCCTTTGCAGGTCATATGGGCATAAAAACGTACAAAGTATTATGCAGAACTTATAGGCCTGGGATTTCCAGAGATGCAGGACCTGTGAGCAGTGCCAAGAGGTAGGCAAGAGACCAGGCGAAAGCTCCTTTGATGCCTTTGCCTGTGATTGAGGAACCATTTTAGAGGGTAACTATGGATACTGTGGGAGTACCCAAAGTTCCACAGGGAAAAAGTAAATCCTAGTGGCAGTATATTATGTTAGATACCCTGAAGTGGTGGCTCTGTCCTCCATGGAGGTGGAAAAGGTGGGCAAATGCTTTGTTAGAGATTGTCAGCAGGGTAGGTTACCCCAAAAGAAATACAGAGGTGCCAATTTCACATCCAACCTGTTGGCTTGTCTGTAAAGTACTGTGGGGTGAAACACCTAAAGACCACCCCCCTACCATCCCCAGACTAAGGTTAAGCTCTACACTCAAGACAATGCTACAGGTATTTGCAGACCAGTTAGAGGGAGTGAGACAGAAAGGTGCCCGGGAATCCATAGGTTTCTCACCCTTTGAGGTGTTGTAAAGGCATAGGGTGATGGGACCCCTAGATCTGAATCCCACAAGGAGCCTGTTGTGACATGTCCTAAACCTCAGGACAAGGCTCAGGAAACTCATGGGCTTGGCTCAGGAGAACCTGGCAGAAGCAAGTCTGGTATGACAGGAATGTTAGAGCTAGAGTATGCTGTAGGGCAGCAGGTAATTATTCTCATTCCTGTCAGACAAGCTGCAGGCAGCTTGGGATGGATCCTACAAGGTGGTAAAGGCGGCCAGTGATGTCAACTATATGGTAGACCTGCTAGGCAGGGGCACAAATTGGACCATGTTAACATGATTAAACCATACCATGATATGGAGGCCTTTGTGCAGAGTATTTGTAGTGGATGGCAAGAGGTGTCTGAGGGGGTGGGATCTGGTGACTGATCTCAGTGAGGCTCGGACTGATACCTCAGTGGAAAGGGTGGCAATGTCCCAGCAGCTATCCGCTACCCAGGTTTGAGAAATCTTAGCAGTATTACAGAAGTTTGGGGACATGTTCGCTGGGAAACCAGGGTGCACTCGCTTGATGCAGCACCATGTGGATACAGGACCCCAAAGGCCTATTAAGCAGGCCCCTTATAGGGTGACGGTCAGAATGAGGGAGGAGAAAGGATTTGTTGGAACTAGGTAATACAGGAGTCCAGCAGTCCCTGGGCCTCCCCAGTGGTGCTGGCACCAAAGAAAATGGCAGCACCAGGTTGTGGACTACAGGAAGTTATAGTCAGATGCTTACCCCATACCTAGGACAGATTAAGCCCTAGACCAGCTGGGTGGGTATCTTTCCACTACTGATACTACCAAGGGTTACTGGCAGGTGCCCTTGACTCATTGCTAGAGAGAGGTCAGCCTTTGTGACTCCTTTTGATTTGTACAAGTTTACGAAAATACCCTTTGGGATGAAAAATGCCCCTGTGACTTTTCAGAGGCTGGTAGATTGTATCCTAGCAGGAGAATTTTCCCACGCTTACCTAGATATTGCTGCCATCAACAGCCATTCCTGGCAAGAGCACCTTCAGCATGTCAGGGAGGTGCTGGGCAGACTACAGAGAGTAGGGTTGGCCATTAAGCCCAGCAAGTGTCAGGTGAGTATGGCAGAGGTCGCCTACTTGGGACAGTGGGGAGTGGTAAGATCAGGCCAGAACCTGCCAAAGTGGAAGCCATTCAGGCATGACCTGCCATTACCAAAAAGCAGGTGAGGGCATTCTTAGGGACACAGCAGGGTACTACAGAAAGTTTGTCCCCTGTAGTAGTACCATAGCTGCTCCCCCTGTAGTAGTACCATAGCTGCTCCCCTCACAGACCTGATAAGGAAAACAAAGCCAGATAAGGTTGTGTAAACCCCAGCATGTGAGCAGGCATTCCAGAAGCTTAAATGAGCTTTGGGAGGACCCCCTGTGTTAGCCATTCCAGATTACAGCAAAGAATTTGTTGTGCAGGTGGATGCTTCAAACCATGGGGTGGGGGCTGTACTTAGCCAGGTTTCCTTTAAGAGCACGCAGTGGTACATCTCTCACTCATAGGCTCAAACCCAGGGAGGAATACTATGGGACTGTAGAAAAGGAATGCCTAGCCAGTGTATGCACTGCAGAAACTTCCACCTTATCTATATGGAAGGAAATCCACTGTAGTAAGACCACCATCCCTTACCATGGCTACATCAAGCCAGTCAGCAAAATACCAGGTTACTAAGTTGGAGCCTATGGTTGCAAGCATATATGCAGCACCACAGTGGGGTTAGCAATGCCAACACAGATGGGTTCTCAAGACAGGGAATAGGGCAAGGTATTCACAGATGGGCCTTTCTCAAAGGTCAATTGAAAAACTAGCTAGAGTTTGAGGGGGGAAAAGGTCACAATGCCAGCCCAGCTACCTAGAGGTTTGTAAATTGTCATGTGAATATTGATAGAATTTATAAAACTGTAAGTTATGTATGGAGAGTCAAGAACGTAACCACAGCATAATCTTCGATGTTCCATCAGGGTAACTTGCAAAACAATGTCGGAGGTTCACTTATAGCAGGGCCCTAAACAAAAGAAGTCATCTCAGTTTCAATGTAGAGACAAGACTGTCTAGACCTAGAACTTTCTATCGTCTGGAAAGAAAAGCGTTTTATTGCTCAACAGCTACACAGTTCTGAGCAAGCATCCGAGATGTATTTAACAGATGCTAAAATTCTGTTAAGTTTGTTTAGCCTGGGAACTGATGTCTGGTGGCAAAATGTCACCCAAGCTAGCCCAGCAGTAAAATGTGATATTAAAGATTTCAGACTGTGCATTTTGTATTGGACCTAGCAAGAACATTCACTCAGCATCTGTACTTGCTGCAAGATTCAGGGCATAGTATCTCTGATGTAGATAGGAATATAGCGAAGATTAGTTTATATGTTCTGTATTTTGAAACTGTCCTGCAATGTTTTAAAATACTTGCTCTGAAGTAACTATTTTCTGAGTATTGTATTATTTTATTAATTATTAAATATATTTACATCTTTGTGGCCGATATTAGAGACATATTTAAGCTCTTAAAGTACTTGCATATTATTTTGTGGCACTGTGCAGGCCACTCCTAATAGCCTGGTGCTTAGTAAAACTACCATTTGGATTAATAGTAACATTGGACACCCTTTGCTAAGGGTCTTACAGCAGCTAAAGGTGGCTGGTGGCAGTTGGAACTACTTCAGTCTGGGCAAAAGGGGCATAGCTAGTAAACCTGTGCCAGCCTTTCCCAGGTGTGTGTTTCTACACGGGAACATGGACTGGTTTGGACAGAGGGTGCTGGAGGTTTTGGCTTGGCCACTCAGCTGAGAACTCAACCCTATAGCTGCACCAATGGGGAGTCTTATCAGGGATCTGGAGAAAGGTGAAACCAGCCCTAGACTAACTGATCTGTGTGCTCTTAAGGGAAATTGCACTTCACTGTGTACATCCCTCATTGGTGCCAGTAGTGAGGATGGAGGCTCCTTGATTACTGGGCCAGTGCAGGGGCATCACCCCCCCCCCCCAAAAATCAATTTACCATGGATTTCATTCCCACTTCAGTTCACATTCTCTCAATGCTTTTAAATTCTCTCAGAAGGTATCCCATCGAGTAGCATTTCGTAGTACTGCTTTCATTCTCTTGCCTCTTTTCCCTCAATACCATGATGCTGAAAGTCAGCACTTTAGGTACATGGGCATTCCCAATCTCCCTCATTCCTAAAGTTTTTGATAAAATAAATACTTTGCCCACATGTTTATTCCATGCTGAAACTAATTACACAGTGAAGCCATAATTAAGTCAGCAGCCCAATGATGCAACCATTTCAGCCGTACTAGGTAATAGCAATAAGCCAGAATCGGATGTACTGAATTTCTTTTGAAGAGACTACTCCAGGGGGATTGATATTTAGCAAAACTAAACTAAGTATAAACCTGAGCCACAGCACCAAGACAACATCCTGTAATTAGTTAACTATGGAGGATCAGAGAGCTTTGATAGGCTTTGATTTCAAATTTCACCTTACAGAGAATCATACCAAAAGTCTCCTTAGCTACTCCAAGAGTGAAGGGAGTTTGCATACTGGGACAAATGATTATCTAGTGAAAGAACTACCAGCTATTCTGTTGCCCCTCCTTGGAGTCCAAGGGTCTACCATTAGGCACTTAAGGTTACAACACAATATAAATTACCCAAGCATAAAGCTAATGCAAAATTAGCCAAGTATTTTGAGAGACTGGTAGAAAACAATGCCTAAATGTTGGCAAGGCTTCCCATTACTGAAGAGCCATTTCATATGGTAGGCATGGGTATAGTGAGTCCTCTTAGCATCCCAAGTTGAGAGCAGCTTGATATCTATGGATTATGCTATTATGTACTCCAAGGCAGAGAATGATGTCACAGAAAAGGTGACAAATGCTCCACCCAAACAGCTTCTTGGGCTAAAGAAACAAAACCATCTACAGCATGTCCAAAACTTCAAAGGTAATGCACAGTTTGCAGAACTAGTAGTACACAGTACCACCTTCACCAAGCACATAGCCAACAAATTCATGTCAAACTTCACCCTCCCACACACCCCTTGTTAAATTGCTACCAGCATAACCCCCCTCCGCAACTACCAGCAGGGAGCAGGACAGTGTGCCCCAAGGCACAAAAGACAGCCTCGGTGGAATGACCTATCAGGACCACTCTGATCCCTACTTCAACTACAGCCTAAAAACAGCCTACATACCAAGCAAATGGATGACTGCAACAGTTATCCCCTTCACAAGGGAGGACCATTAACTAACCCTGGAAACAATAGACCCACTAGTTTAATATGCAAAGTCATTAAAAAAAAAAAAAATCACATTTGCAACCTAGACAATGATCCCATTCCAGTTTGGTGTCATTCCTACTTAGCCTGGTAGACTAAAGGTAACCAAGGCAAAGGAGGAAAAGACAGCATACTGCCTACCTAGACCTGGTTAAGGCATTCAGACAATAACCCACTCTGGTATTGTGAACACTCCCCCAACTAGGCATAAATACACAGTATACAACTCATTGATGGGATCAAAGTCAGGATTGGCGAGACCACCTCCACCAAGAGGCAGGTCACCAGTGCAGTAATACAGGGCCCTCCGCAGGCCCCACTCCTTTGACAAATACTTCCTCAGGAGGTAAAGGCTAATATCAGAAATGACCAACTGGGAGCCATCATAAAAATCACCCCATGAAGGCAACATCCTGCAAGAGTCAAACTACTGGTGCCACAGCCACACATTATCTCAGCGCATTATAGTGCCTTTTGAGAAAATTTCTATCCAGCCAAATTTCTCCATCGATAAGACACCACTAAGCTGATGCAGTATTTAGAGATCTTGTAACTTTGTAGCCCATAATCTGGCCTTTGAACAGCATTGTAGCCAAAGTAGTAAGAAAATAGTACAGTTGTGTACATGTATTTACTGTTGCAGTCATTACATTTGGGTAATCTGCTGGCAGGTTGCCCTCAGGCCTGATTAACAAAGTCTTGGGTCCTGCGTCAGTTGCTGTCCCTTCTTCCATGTCAGTGATATAAAGCATGCAGCCGACGCCATTACATCAGTTTTTCTTGCCCCAGATGTCAAGTGACCCCCAAATGGGGAGCAAATAAAATTAACAGAAAAAAATGCCTCCAACCAAAAGCAAATACACCAAAAGGGCTTTTAAGCATAGTAAAGAAAGTAGAGGTACAGCCAGAGAAAAATAGGGGGCTGGAGGGAGGATAACCAGTACTGCAACAGTGAATACACTAGAACATCTACATTTATGGTAAGTGTACACAACTGTACTATGTTCTTAGTGTTTCACTGTTGCAGTCATTACATTTTGGTAGATTCCCAAAGCTATGGTTGGGAAGAGAAACTTATACAGCATTAGGACCAGCTATAAGGCCCTGCAAGTTAGCAGTGGCAAAGCCAGCTCTGGATTTAGAGAAAAATGGTAATGTTTGGTGAACGTATGAACTGAGCTCCAGGTAGCAGCTTCTAGAATATCCCTGGTAGGAGCACCTCTGAGAAAGGCTGTTGGAAGTAGATGCAGCCCTGGTGGAATGGGATCTGATCCCCTGGGGGATAGTTTTACAATGGTGCATATAGCAGAAATGAATACAAAGGCTTATCCATTTGGAAATAGTCTGCTTTGAAATAGCCTTTCCCTCTGCCCCTGCAGCAAATGACACCAGTAGTTCAGATTTTCTTTTGAGATTTAGTCCTGTTTAAGTAAAATAAGTTGTCTGTGTACATCCAATGAGTGCAGAATCCGGTCCCCCTTGTTCGGTGGATTGGGAAAGAAAGTTGGCAAATGAATGGTCTGATTAGGCGCCACACTGGATACTACCTTAGGCATGAAGGATGGGCTGGTCCAGAGAGATACCCTGTCTGCATGAAAAATGATGAAAGGCTCCACTGCCAAAAGAGCCTGTAATTCAGAAATCCTTTTAACTGAATTCACTGCTAAAAAGAAAGCGGTTTTCCAGGAGAGAAGTTTTAAGTCTGCAGTAGCAGCTGGCTCGAAAGGAGGGAGAGAGTTTCTCCAATACAAAATTAAGGTCCCAGGGCAGGGGTTGGAGGATTTTTATGGAAGAAAAGGACAGGCCCTTGTGAAGCATTTCAGTTGAGCAGTACCGCAGCTGGGAAATTTATTACAAACATAAAGAATCAAAAAGTTGCAAAGAATAAATCCTTACAAAACAGTGGTAAGATATCTCTCTCTATTTATATATATATATATATATATATATATATATATATATATATATATATATATATATATATATATATATATATATATATATATATATATATATATATATATATATATATATATATATATATATATATATATATATATATATATATATAGAGAGAGAGAGAGAGAGATATCTTACCACTGTTTTGTAAGGATTTATTCTTTGCAACTTTGTTTTGATTCTTTATGTTTGTAATAAATTTCCCAGCTATATATCAAGCCAAGATAAATAAGAAATGTGTCTTGTATGGTGCATATATATATACACACAAACCTCTGTTGCCTGGCAGCAAATAACAGCCAAAAGCAATACATACAAAATGTTTATTCCAACTTAGCACTTTCACAGTAATAACCGCTTCCTCAGACGCAATTCAAAAAACAAACAAGCATTTAAATACAGTCACGTCACTTCCTTAATTGCATTAATCAATTAATAAGCACAATTTAGAAAATAAAGCAGTTACATTACAAACAATGAAAGAACCAACAAAGACCATCCTAAAAACCTAACAGACTAATAAAACTGTTGTTAAAAACTGTTGTATAAAAAACAATACAGTTTTACAACCATTAAAGCACAAAAAATCATTTTAACGATCTGGCTTTTAATGCAGGTTTAAGTGAAACACTTTCGTTGAGTCCCCTGCCCATGTGTGCTGCTAAGCGAATTCATCTAAGCTCAGACTTCAGTTAGATTGACTATATCTCTACCCCTTGTGTTTATAGATTGTACATGTAACACCTGAAACAAAAAAACATGTTCTTGGCCACAAGAAATCATATGCTTTGCTATGGCACTGCTCAATTCTCCCCTGGCAAAGCAATATAAATGGTCCCTAATTCGCTTGATCCATTTGTTTTTCCAACGTAAAAGTGGAAACAAATTTGACACTGCCACATACACGACGTTCCTCGTATTGCAGTCAGACCTACATCTGATTTGCCATAAACGACCATCATTCGGGTTTCTAAAATATCTAGAAGTGTCTATGTGATTGCATTGGGGGCATGAACCACATTTACTATTCAATAGAAGCAATCTATGGGCATGACCCCTCTACTTGAGCTAAGGTCCGAAAAACATAACTGCTGTTTTAGATTTTTTAAATTACTATGTGTAATATGGGCAATTACCTACTATTGATTTGGTGTCATCATCAGCTACTAGCATATTCCAGCTATCCATAACAGTGTGCTGTATCAAAGATGTTCTTACAGTAGGGTAGGACCAAAGGAAGTCAGGAGTTTACTGTTTCGTTGTGATCCATATTTACAGAGTCTGAATAGAATGGCTTGCCCTTTGAGCGTCTAAGTCTGCATAAATTAGCACAAGTAGTATCTACCTTACTTGGTGAATAACCTCTTTTGATAAAGCCTCTCTTAACACCAGCCAACTCGTTGTAAAACACCCTATCATCAGAATAGGAGAAACCCTTAACGCTTGACCCTTAACAATATTTTGAGAAGTTCTAGGGTGATGCATACTGTCAACTGAACACAATACCAGCAGTTTTGTACGTTTCACCATGGAAGAGTCGTAATTGACTTTTTAGATGCAACTATTTATAGAGCGTTGGATGGCTTTGCCACTAAAGTGTTTAGGAAACACTGTCACAGGGCCTCTTCTCAGTTGACAGTATGCATCACCCTAGAACTTTTCAAAATATTGTTAAGGGTCAAGCGTTAAGGGTTTCTCACCTCTGTTCTGATAGGGTGTTTTACGAGTTGGCTGGTGTTGAGAGGCTTTACCAAGAGGTTATTCACCAAGTAAGGTTGATACTACTTGTGCTAATGTAAGGGCAAGCCATTCTATTCAGACTCTGTAAATATGGATCACAACGAAACAGTAAACTCCCGACTTCCTTTGGTCCTGTCCTACCCTACTGTAAGAACATCTCTGATACAGCACACTTATGGATAGCTGGAATATGCTAGTAACTGAGACACCAAATCAATAGGTAATTGCCCATATTACACATAGTAATTTAAAAAAATCTAAAACAGCAGTTATGTTTTCCGGACCTTAGCTCAAGTAGAGGGGTCATGCCCATAGATTGCTTCTATGGAACTAGTAAATGTGGTTCATGCCCCCAATGCAATCACAGACACTTCTAGATTTTTTAGAAACCCGAATGATGGTCGTTTATGGCAAATCAGATATAGGTCTGACTGCAATACGAGGAACATTGTGTATGTGGCAGTGTGTCAAATTTATTTCCACTTTTATGTTGGAAAAACAAATAGATCGCTCCGCGAGCGAATTAGGGACCATTTATATTGCTTTGCCAGGGGAGAATTGAGCAGTGCCATAGCAAAGCATATGATTTCTTGTGGCCAAGAACATGTTTTTTTGTTTCAGGTGTTACACGTACAATCTATAAACACAAGGGGTGGAGATATAGTCAATCTAACTGAAGAGTCTGAGCTTAGATGGATTCTTCGCTCAGCAGCACACATGGGCAGGGGACTCAACGAAAGTGTTTCACTTAAACCTATATTAAAAGCCAGATCGTTAAAATGATTTTTTTGTGCTTTAATGGTTGTAAAGGAACTGTATTGTTTTTTATACAACAGTTTTTAACAGTTTTATTATTAGTCTGTTAGGTTTTTAGGATGGTCTTATTTGTTGGTTCTTTCATTGTTTGTAATGTAACTGATTTATTTTCTAAATTGTGCTTATTAATTGATTAATGCAATTAAGGAAGTGACGTGACTATTTAAATGCTTGTTTTTAGAAGTTTTTTGAATCACGTCCGAGGAAGCGGTTATTACCGTGAAAGCGCTAACGTGGAATAAACTTTTTGTATTTATTGCTTTTTGCTGTCATTTGCTGCCATATCGTTAAGTGGTGATTTTATCAGTGTGCTTTGTTCCATCGGAGAATTGTGGACTAGTTTTGACACACAAAAATACAATGTATAAAATATATAGAAAATGTATTTTAACATTAAAAATCTAAAAATTCGAGAATCAATGTTTCAAATGTTGAGCTTTTAGAAAAGGTTTAAGTGACACCATTTGATTCAACACTTTCTGTCCACAAGAGGACAAGCTAGCTAAAGATATTAATATTGTCTACGGCAGCATTATAGATAGCTATTCTACACATAGTAGGTACAAAGCTGGATACTTTACATGAAAATATATTAAACTATGAGAAAAGACTTGCTGCAGTTAAAACCTGTAAATTGCACAGGGATTTTAATGATTTCCAGCACGAGAATGTATTCTCTTGGGTGAGGGAACACCCTCCCAAGAGCCAGACCAGACAGCTCAGGGGAACCAATCAGCAGCTCCACAGAGGCAGCGCCATGATGACGTTAATTTGAATGAGAAGGAATAAGGGACACACCCACTCCAACCACATCTGAGCAAGCAATAAGCAATGAAGCAACTGCCAGCTTTGCTTGTGTTGTAAAGCCGGTTTTTTGGTTCTAAAGTGCATACACTACAACCTGACAGGAGCGATGCTCCGGTGGTTAAACCCAAAGAAATGAGAAACATTCAGCTACCTTCTAACAGTTTATCTAATGACCTTAACCCAGTGAACATGGATAGTTTTTTACTACAGGAACCCCTGCCAATAAAAGGGAGGCCGACGTATTGCAGTCAGCGGAGACCAGAGTGCAGAGGGACAGGACACAAAGGTTGAGGAAAGTTTGATTAACATTTCATCACATCCATTGAATGAAAACCAGGTGAGACTTAAAAGGGTTCAGTTTTGTTCCAGCAAAGAAAGCTGATTTAACTGATGTAATAAAAAGACCTTGGACATTTTGGCCGGACGTTGACACTTGGCAACAGCCCTCATATGAGCAGCAATTTATTCCACCATGTAATGCAGTTAGTGAAACATTCTTTAACGTCTGTGACCAAGAATGTGAGCAAAAATTGCAGCTGTAACTTTCTATAATTTGAGAAAAGATGAATATCATTCTATGATTGACTCAAAACACATGCATTCTATTGAAATAAGACCAGCAGACAAGGGAGGGTGAATAGTGGTGATGGATAAACAGCTATATGTTGAACAAACGTTATGATTACTAGAGGAGGACTCCACATAGAATATATCTAACAATGTTGTAAGTATCTAACAATGTTGTAAGTATTGTATTTAACAATGTTGTAAGAATTGTTATTGATAAAGTATCTTTTTTGATGTTTGATTTGTTAATTACCGGTATGATTAATGAGGAACTGTTTTGAATACTTTTCGGTCAGTAATCCCACTATACCAGAGATTTATGGCTTACCCAAGATACATAAGCATTTGTCAGTTCCACCCATGCGTCCCATAGTCTCGGGTAAAAGATGGGTTACGGAACCTCTGTTTATTAAGAATCTACATCCACTCCTATCCAAGTGTGAGACTATGCTAAGAGACTAAGGTTTTTCTTGAAACTCTTAGGATGAAATGGATGAATACAGACACCAACCATTGCTGTTTCTTGGTAACAATGGATATAGAATCATTATTCACGGTGATTCCAAATGAATGGGGAATAGAGACCATAAGGGAACTACTTCATAGTGTAGACTAACAAGAACAAATGCAACCTCATTTGTGCTTTGTTGGATATAGTACTGACCAATAATGTTTCCTTATTTCAACAGAAATACTTACAGAAGTTTGGTGTGGCTATGGGCACAGCTTGTGCAAATGGCTACACCAACTTTTCATTGGTTCAATGGGAACGCATACATGTGTTAACCAATAGTACATATGGCAGATATATAGAGTGGTATGTCAGGTTTGTGGATATTTGTTTGCTGTGAAATGGTACAGAGGTAGAGCTAAATGCATTTTTCAGTTACCTCAATAATACCACTCAATTTCTTAGATTTACCTCTCAATATTCCATGACTGAAATTGACTGACGTCAAAGTAAGAAAAGATTAAACCAGATTATAACTTGTTTGTTTAGGAAACAGGTTAGAAAAAACACGTTCCTACATAACACCAATATGCACCCAAACCACACCAAGGTCATCATCATCAAAGGCCAAGTATACAGGATTATGAGACTGATGATTATGAACTACAAATAGCCCTGGACCAACTTAGATTGGAGTTTTTAAACAGGGGCTATGATGCTAGAACTATAGATAGGTGCATTCTAGATGTTTGGAGCAATAGGGCGGGTAGATGTAGACCCTATTATGATACGCACACTACAACTCGAGCAAGCAGGCAAGTCAATGACAGATGGAGGTAAGGCATATACATACAGACACAGATAACGCACTTATGTTTCTTGCAAAAGTGAGTGGCATCCTAAGTGTAGTATATGTAGTAACCAAAAATTAATTGGGGTATTCTATTCATGATTGACAACCTACAGGGTATAAATTGGTACTAAGCCAAGTTTCACTTTTAGGAACAAAAACACAGAGAAATGAACTGTTATAGTAATGCCACAACCAATACTGTCAGTAGATCAGACAGATTGGGCACATGTGTAGAAATTGTGGAGCATGTGAACACACAATTGCAGGACTCTTACACATCCCTCGAAGAAGTTCAGTCATAGCAGTAATCTACGCTGATTGTTCCACATCAAACGTGGTCTACTTCACCTACTGTGTAGCATGCTACAGCTTCTGCATAGCTAAGACCAATAGACACCTGAAGGACAGGATCCTGGAACATTATAGGGATTTTAGGAAATGTGGAGAATAGTGCGATTGCTATGCACAACATTAATACAGAACCTGAACATATTTTTAAATTTCTGGTTTTACAAATATTGTCCGAGAAACTAAGGTGGGGTAATTTATCTAATGACACAGAAGCTGTTAAGCAGAGATGGATTAGATTTAATGCCGACAAGCCCCCAGGGTTGAATCAAATGGTGTCACAAACCTTTAAAGGCTCAACCTTTGAAACATTGATTCTCTTGAATTTTTAGATTTTTAATGTTACAATACATTATACATTGTATTTATATATAAAAAAATGTTATGTATGTATACAAGCTGGATGCACTGGTATTGTATATTTATGTATATTTTTTATATACATGTTGTGTCTTTCGGCTTTTCCTGGTTAGGGGTCGCCAGTGGAACTCCAGTCCGCTAATGATTGGCAGTTTATTTTTACATGCAGAGTTGCCGGCCCTAATGCACAACCTTCAACGAAGGTACGCCCATTCACGCAGAACGGGACATCTTGCTGTGAGGAGACAATGTTGTTGCTAGGATTATCAGGTTTTTATTATGTATTATACACCATACAAGGCTATACACATTTCTTATTTATCTTCGCTATAATTTCTTTAGTGTATGGTCTCAATTGCATAACTGTGCTAATATGTACTGATGCACCAATTATGTCCTTATTGGGTACAACTGAAATAAGGAATCATGTGACTAACCTCCTGTATTTCATGAATTATGGGATTTTTAACTTGTCTGATGAAGGGGTAGATCTCTGAAAGTGCTTACCACTGTTTTGTAAGGATTTATTCTTTGTAACTTTGTTTTGATTCCTTTTTTTGTAATAAATTTCCCAGCTGTGGTACTGTCAGTGCTCTTACTTTTGTTGCTTTTCACTGACAGTTTTGTGCTTAGAGGATATTTACTTTTATTTCTACAGTAAGGAAGGTGTCTGAGGCAGGTGCCACAGTGAAATGAGCGAGACTGCGCAGGAGTGGGCATCAGTGTTGGCGAGGCCAGTCTGGAGCAATCAAAATCATTTTTGGTTTGTCCTGTTGACTTTTATTAGAACTTTGGAGAGCAGAGGAGGGAAAGGCATAGACTGATAGGTTTTTCCAGCTGAAGGACACAGCATCCACTTTCCAGTGGAAGGACAGAGCATCCACTTTCCAGGCTTTGTGACGAGTTCTTCTGCAAAATTTGTCCAACTGATAGTTCTGGGGTGAGTCAAAAAGATCTGCGTCTAGGCTCCCCAACATGTTGAAAATCCGTGGTTCCACTTTCCATTTGTGTGGGTCCCATGAGATTTCTGCTTAGTTCATCTGCCAGAGTGTTCAGTTTTTCTGGCAGGAATTGAGCTTGTAGTTGTACTTTATAGCTCAAGGCAGTGTTCCACAATGCCATGGTTCATAGGTTCATACTAGGCTATATGCTCTAGAGCATTTATAAGCCTAGCCAGAGTGTGTATGGCTTTCGCCACCCCTTGGGGTGAGAATACTATGCCCATTTAGGGTTTACTTTACTGTGCCTCTGTCTAGTAGTGACACAGAGATGACCCCCCAGGGTAAACCTACATCTCCCATCCACTCGTCAATATTTCTCTTGAGAGAAAGTGAGGGGCTCTGCCTAATATGGACTGGGATTCTGTTAGAGTGTAGGGAGCCTCTGGGTTATGAATCTGTCCCTCCGGCACGTCTTTATTTCTGTTGAGGTTCAAATCTCTTGCTCTCGTGGCTGATGGATTTGGATTTTCTGAGGTGGAGCATGTCCATTAATTCCGGATTGGACATGGCCTTGTACATCAGGCATAGATCACCTCTGAGTAGGCGGTATGCGACTGAATAGAGCTGGAGTTTCTTCAGCCAGGCAGCATATGACATATGTCTGAGACCCTTTATCCTCTTGGTGAGGAACTTTTGGGGTCCAACTGCTGCAGGTGTCGGGTAAGATACATCCCAAATGAGGCATTGTACTCAATCACGGGCCCGATAAGAGAAGAGTACAGGGGCACAATGACCTCTCTTGATATAGATGTGAATCCCTTCATGATAAGGTGGGCAATATAGGTCTTCCTAACCACCTTGGCAATGTGTCAAATGAGAGGTTACTGTCGACTTGGGTCCCTAGGTCCCAGATTACTTCTTCCGTACTTAATGGATTACCACCTATGTGGTAATTTATGGGTACCTTGTTTTTCCCAAAGGGTATGACTATACATTTTTTGGCGTTCAGTTTAAGGCCATGGCTCTGGCACCAATTATCTGTTTCTATGAGGCCTTTCTGAAGGATGCTAGTGTCCACTGGAGTATCAATTATGGCGCCCAGTTTGCAGTCATCTGCAAACTTTGTCTGCCACAATCCTCCTACGTTTGCTTGCACCTCGGAAAAATAAATGCCGAACAAGAGGGGTCCCAGGACTGAGCCCTGTGGGACACCGCTTGTGACTGGCTTAGAGTCAGACATGGCTCCAGCAATTCTGGCCTTGTGGGTTCTGTCCTTGAGCCAGTTTGCAACCCATCTTGTGACATATGGGTTTACATTTAAGCTGGTGAGTTTGTCAATGATGCCCGAGTGGGGTATTGTGTCGAAGGCTTTTGCAAGGTCAAGGTAGGCTGTGTGAACTGCCTTACCCTCATCAATGGCCTTAGTGACAGTTTCAAAAAAGTCGACTAGGTTCAAAAGGCAGGATCTGCCTTTGACAAAGCCGAATTGGGTAGAATCCAATGTTTGTAGGTCCCCAATATCTTCGTTTATGAGTTCCATAATTATCTTTTCCATAGCTTTGCAGACCAGGCTCATCAAGCTTATGGGGCGGTAATTTCCAGGGGCGGTAATGTCCAGGGGGCTCGTCAAGCTTATGGGGCGGTAATGTCCAGGGTCCGTAGAAGCACCTCCTTTGTGGAGTGGGACCACTGCTGCTGTACGCCACTCTTTGGGTATGTATCCTGTAGCAAGGCCAAGATTAAACAGCAGCCTCATGTGCGAGATTAGTTCCTCTTGGAGTTCATGTAGCACGCAGCCCGGGACACAGTCTGGTCCAATTGATGCTGTGTTTTTAGCTTTGGAGAGGGCGGCTCTCACCTGGGCATCAGAGATGTTAGGGAGGCTACACTCTGCTGGGATAGATATTTCTCCTTTGGGGGGGAGGGGGCAGAAAATTTGCACTGAACCAGTCTGCCAGAATGTTGGCAATATCTGTGGGTTCAGTGTATTGTGTGTCATTTTGGACTAACTGAGCATATCTGGGAGTTTCCACCCAGGTTTCTAACATAGCTAAAAAAGGCCTTGTGATTGTCTTGTGTCTTTTGCGATTTTTCTCTCAAAGTTGGCCTTGGATGATTTTATGAGTGATCGAAGTGTTTTGCTAGTACTGATCAGAGATGCCTTCCCTTCTGGGGATTTTGCTCAGTCATGTAGTAGCTTCCTCCTCCTGTTGTAAAGTTTGTTAATGGCTGGGGTCCACCAGACAGGACGCCTGCCTTTGTGGGAATGGGTCTTGGTTTTATTAGGGATTGCATGATCCATGCATTCTTGAAGGTGTCTGTAGAAGGCATTTATAAAGGATTCAGCGGTGTGGGTTGTGGTTTCCACTGGCCCGGGGGCCTTGAAAGATACCACTTCAGTCTTAAGTGTGAAGTCAGCTTTTGAGAAATTCTTCACTGTGGTCTTCTGTGCAGGGGGTGGGGGTGGGATTCCAGTGAGATTAATTTATGGTCTGATCTCACCAATGAGGGGTATACTTCTGGTATGGAGCATTTTGTCCCCATATTTGTGATGGTCAGGTCTAGTATATTATCTCCTCTTGTGGGAGTGATGACTAGTTGTTCCATCGCATTTGAGTTTATGAATTCTAGGAAACTTTGGGCTAGGGTGTTGGGGCTTGAGTAATGTTCCCAGTCTGTTTGGGTAGTTGAAGTCTCCCAATATGATGGTATTTGGAGAGACATTCATACTCTCCAGTGTCTTCAGAAAGGCTGAGTGGGGTTCCTGAGTTTGAGAGGGTGGTCTGTAGCATTCTACAAGCCACAGGGCAGTTTTGCCTATGGTTAAGTTGCAGCTGGATGGTCTCCAATGCTTCGTGCGTTGCCACTAACCTGGAGGTGTGGGTATCTTTGATGAATATGGATACTCCCCCTCCTTTTGTGGTTCGGTCCAAGTTTTGGGGCCGGAAAGCATGATATGAGGTATAACCTGGTAGTGCTGGGGTGCTCTCAAGAGCCTTGAACCAGGTTTTAGTCACTGCACAGACATCGATGTTCTCCATACTGAGGAGGGCTTCGAGAGCATGCATCTTGAGGTTTAGACTTCTGGCATTGAGCAGCATTACCCTTAGTTTTTTTGCACTTGTGTTTTTCTAGGGAAGTGGGTTTGTCTTTTGAGCCTTGCCTAAAAAAAGGCACTATGGGGCTGGCAAGAGCCTTGGCCAATATCCGGAAGCCCAGGGGTGACAGGTGCAAGCCGTCCCTTGCGAAGCAGCATGGCTTGTCAAGCATGTCATCCCAAGTGGACAGATATTGGATCCCCTTAGAATGACACCAGTAATTAAGCCAATTGTTAAAGCTGATCATTTTGTCTCTGTACTGTGGCATCATTCTTGGTGAGGGTAAGATGCTGCTCAGGGTCATACCGGCCTGGGCTACATAATCAGAGAGCTCCTCTGTCTCTTTTCATGTAGTCCAGGGAGGTACGTCTCAGGTCATTCACACCGGCATGGACAATGACAGTCATATTTGTACTTTCTTTGGAGTGACCCAAGTGCTTGTGTTATGTGGCGGATTCTAGTACTCGACAGGCAGCTTACTGTAACCCTCTCCTTGTTCAGTCTGGTGAGCGGGACGTCAGTGTGTCTAACTATGGAGTCACCTATTATACAAGTGTATCTGGCATGTTGTTTAGCCTTAAGGGCTGTGACTGTTTAGCACACTGACTTTGTGAACTATGTGTAGCATGTGCTATGTCTTGAGGTAGTGGTCGCTGCTTTGGAGGCCTCTGTTTTGGTAGATTTTTAATTAGAACCTCAGAGTTTGTGTGTTTATGTGTTTGGTTTGCAGTTGTGATAGGTCTATGTGAGACTGGGATTGTGGTGTGCGTGGTTATCTTCTCCTCCTGACTGGTTTTGCCAGTACTGAATTGAAAGAGCTCAGCCTCCAGTTTGGCTATATAGTTGCATCTCTCACATGTATTTGTTGGGGGGAGGAGAGGGTTGTCTGTGTACAGGAGGCAGTTGTAACATTGCCTCAAGATTCCCAGATTCACCAGCTGAACAGGAGAGGACACCAGCTGAACAGGAGAGGACACCAGCTGAACAGGAGAGGACACCAGCTGAACAGGAGAGGACACCAGCTGAACAGGAGAGGACACCAGCTGAACAGGAGAGGACACCAGCAACTGACCCTTTGACATGCTAGAATAGTGTATAGGATTGCTGTGCAACTGAGTCAGGAAGGACCTTTAGGTAAATGGGTACTCAAGGGGATTTAGGTGAATGAAGTACTTCCTTTTTGTTTAAGAGTGCTTTATCTGTATAAAAATGCTTTAGGAGCAAGTGCTGGGCTTTTCAGATAGAGAATAGACTGTTTAGGATTGCAAGTAGAGCAGTTCTAAGGGAAAACATTGAAGAGCAGACTTTGCGGAGCCAGAAATAGTTTAAACTTGATTAACCGGCGCTGCCCGATGCTGCTCTATGAGCAACTCCGCGCTAAAGCGGGCTTTATAGCAAGGGGTTGAAAAGAGCTAGGAAATGGCCTAAAACGGCCAATAAACTAAGTTGCTGGGCTGGAACCACTCCTTTAGGGACATAGGTTGCTCAGTGCTCCCCACTCCCACTGGTGAACAAAGAAGCTTCCTCCTATCCAAATAAGGATATGGACCACACAGGAACTATGACAGCCCAGAGATCAGCAAAATCTGAAGACTGGACTATTCTAGTTCAGTAAAGGCGGGAAAACAAAGGATATTTTTTTGTTTTGTTTTTTGTTTCAAACAGACAAAAAGATACAGTAACAAACAGCAAATGCTTTAAATCGGCTAGCGCACTTGTTAGCCTAACAGTTAAATAAATTAAGCAGAAAATAAAAAGTGCAAACAGTTCAGAAGCAAACACAAATACAGTAGATCAACTTGCAGAGCATGCTTTTAGGCGAAATAGTCGAAATACAGCTGTCAAAAAAGAAAGCCAGAAAAATACTTATAAAATCAAAGGAAAGTCACTCTTTCACTCTGCTGCTTGTAGAACTCTGCAGGACACCACGAAGAGCTGTGCTGAGTCGTATACAAGCGCAAAAGTGCGCTAAAGTGGGATTTATAGCAGGGGTTTGAAAAGAGCTAGGAAACTGCCCAAAACGGCCAATAAACTACAAGTTGCTGGGCTGGAACCACTCCTTTAGGGACAAATAGGCTGCTCAGTGCTCCCCACTCCCACTGGTGAACAAAGAAGCTAGTCTGCAGAGGGGGTAGGAATGTGTACTCCCCTGCTTGTTTATGTACCACATAACCGTGGTGTTGTCCATCTATCAGCAATTGTCCTGGATGGAGGTAGTCCTTGAAGGCAGTCAGAGCATTCAGTACAGCTAGCATTTTTTTTTTTTATTTATATGAAGGTGCATTTGATTTGAGCTCCATTTTCTCTGAATGCACTTCCCTGCCAGATGAGCACCCCATGCATAGTCTGATGCATCTGTAGTTAGGGTTTGGGCAGCAGGGGGTGGAGTGAAAGGCAGTCCCTTGTTCTGGTGGCAGGCCTCTGCCCACCATAAGAACTCTAGGTGCAGGCAAGGTATGACAGGAATCATTGTTTCCAGGCTGTGACAATGTTGACTCCATAGACTTGAGTACCACTGAAATTTCCTCATATGCAGTCTTGCATATGGAATTAGAAGAATGCAGGAGGCCATGAACCCCAAGGCTTGCAGTATTTGCCTTGCAGAAAGCAGGGTAGGGTTTCTGTGGCCACCTGTTTGAAGTAAGACACCATATGAATTTGCTTTTCTGGCATAAGGAAAGCCATCTGGGCAGTTGTATTCAAGCTTGCACAGGAACGTAATTTTCTGAGAGGGTACCAGTTGTGATTTCTTTTCGTTTATAGTGTACCCTAGACAAGTTAGACCTAGACAACTCCAGATATTTCAGAAGAATGTCCTTGTTTTCTGCCTGAATTAGACAATCGTCCAGGTATGGATATATTTGAATATTTCTTTGCCTGCAAAATGCAGTTACTGGAGCCAGGCACTTTGTAGAGACCCTGGGCACATTAGATAAGCCAAAGGGCAGTGCAGAGAACTGGTAATGCAAGTAGCCTGCTTTGAAGCAGAGGTATCTTCTGCAAGATTCCCCAATTGGGATATGCAGGTAAGCCCCTTAAATCTAGAGTTGCCAACCAGGCATCTTTGCTTAACATAGGAAGTAACTGGTGAGTCAGCATGTTTAAATTTTGGAATGTCCAGAAAGGAGTAGATAAGTCCAGAATTGGACGCCATGATTTGTCTTTTCTGGGTACCAGGAAAAGTCTTGAATAGAAACCTTGTCCCTTTTCCGGTACTAGTTGAATAGAACCCATGCTCATGAGGGAACATACTTGTTTCTGGGCCTCTGCCCACTGATTTTGGGGCAGGTCTGGCCATCCGTTTGGAGTTGGCAACGTGTGGAAATGAAATCTATCCCTGGGATACTATATTTAAAACCCATTTGTCCTGGGTTACAAGTTGCCAGTTTGTTTGCATGAAGATCCAGTTCCCCCCCCCAAAGGGGTGGCTGAAAGGTAAGTGCTTGGTAAGTGTAGAGGAAAGTAATCGACACTGCTTACCATAGGGAGGTGTCTTGTTTCCCGATTTGGAAGAGGAGGCACCCCATTGCTTTGTTCTGAAAAGTCCCTTGGGACTGAAACCTGGTGCCTTTGGAATGTCTGGGTTTGACTTGAGTGGCTCTTGAAGGAACTGGAATGGACCAGCTCTTAGACCAGTGCCTACCAAATCTTGGAGGTTGCACTTAAGAAATCTTTCACAGTTTGCATAGATTTAGCTTCATCTTCCATCTTTTAGGACTTCTTCAGCCTCATTACCAAGGGACAGTCCTGTTGTAAAAGAGCATCCAACAATTTTGCTTTAACATGATCAGGCAGAGATTGCTCTGAGTAAACCATGCCTCCTTAGCACAGACCCAGTTACAGCAGCCCTGCAAGAGGCCTCCAAAGAATCAAAACCACATTGCAAAGTATGTTTTCCAACTTGTTCAGCTGAATGCAATAGATCCTGTAAATCTATTTTCCACAGTCAGAAATCAGCATCATTTTCTGTTTAAGCAGTCCCATGATATGCTGCTGATATTTTAGCATACGGAATTGACAGTTTGAAGTCCTGATTACCAAGTTTGCAGAAGTGTACACCTTCTTACCCCATCTATCCAGCACCCTGGAATCCCTTTCAGAAGGGTAGGATTTAGCAGTAGAAGCCTTAATGCTCTTGGGGCCCTGAGAAATGGTTTCAGGACCCACAACAGGATTTTTGAAAAGGAATTTGTGGGAGTCCGGAACCCTGTAGTATGTTTGGCTTACAAGGAGCCGGAGGCAGAGAATCAGGAGCCATACTATATTCTGAAAACACAACAATGTCTAGAACAGGAGGTATAGCCAAAGGCCTATGCTGAGGAAGAAAATCCCTAAGCCTCTTTTTAGATTCAGAAAAATCCTTATTTTCCCAGTGGAAGTGTTCCCTTAAGATATGTAAAGTTTCCCCAAAAGAAAAATCCTCAGGGGAGAAGCAGAAGGAATGGAATCTCCTGCAGAGTCCTCATAAGTAGGTATAGACACTTCCTGTTCATTAGAAGAGTCAGAAGAAATAGAATCCTGTTCAGAGGATTGTCAATTTATTGTCTAGGCCTCTGGGGGGGGGGGGTTGCTACTCCTGATTAGAATTAAATTCTCAGCCATTTTGATAATTGTTTTTTTAGGCATAGGTGCCTGCACATGTGGCCTAGGCATCTGTTTTTTAGACCTAGTTCGAGATTTTGGCCTTAATATTGAAAATGGCGTCAGTTTAATATACAAATCTGTAGGCCTGAAAACACCCTCAGAAGCTGGTGCCTGCACAGCAGCTCCAGACCCATCCAAGGTAAAGACATCTGCGGGTTCCATAATTGAAGCATCTCGCAGCATACTGGACTCCAAATGGGTCTCAGCAGAGGCCTGCGAATCAGAAGTAGCGGGTATCAGGGGCTGCGAAAGCACTTCACTGAGTACCGGCAAACTGGCTTAGAATGGTCGTCGGCAGTTTTGGACCTCAATGGCTTGTCTTTCTTTGTGTTTAGGTATTCCGGTAGTCTGATTGCTAACAGAAGTCATTTCTGGATAATTAAAGCACGAGCCAAAATATTTAGAAGCAAAAATGTACCAGATAGTGCGTTGATTAAATAAAGCACAGAACCAACAGCAAGTTACATAGTGGTCAGGGCCTAGGCAAGGAATACAGTTAGTTTACTGACATTGGTAAGGAGCAAGAGAAAGTTTCCCCAGCGGGGTACTTAGCTTTTTAGTTGACTTTGGATCTGAAACTCGAAAATTAAAATTTCAGGAGTCTGTCAACCGGCACTTGCGAACTGCTTCGGGCACGACAAGACTGATTTAATGGCATCAACTGCATGTTTTATACCCCTGACCTGACATCATGTAAGGGACAGCAACCAATGCAGGACCCAAGATTTTGTTAATCAGGCTGACTGAGGGCAACCTGCCAGCAGATTAGCCAAATGTAATGACTGCAACAGTGAAACACGAAGAAAATCAATCTACATTGGCTAACTTAAGGCTATGGCATCCTGGTCCAAGGAAGTTATAGTACCACTCTACCCACAAAATGAGCAGCACCAAAAGCACTAGGATCCAAGTTTTTGAACTTTACTTGCAACAAACAGAATATGCTGGCGAGAGAGGTTACTGAAAGGATGCCCATGGTGTGGAATAGGCTCCCCATCCATGTGAAGGAGTCCATCCTTAATCCTATTCAAAACAATCTTTACCTTTGGATAGGTAAATCACAAATTCATCCCCAGACTGGACCCCAATTCTCCCAACAGTAAACATTCCCCAACATACCAATCCCCAAGCACAATTTAGCATCTGCCTCCTCCCCACTAACACCCCCGTCACATCTCTATTAAACATTTTAAAGCATTCAGTAAATACAAACTTGTTATTAAATGTACATTTAACTAATGCACAGATTTGCCAATTAGATTACATGCACATGAAAGAGAACTCTTCCAGTATAAAAGATTAATATTGAGCATTTGAATGGGTATTACATGGGTTTGTCAGATAACAGATCATGTGATTAGTGCTTAGAAATTCAAAGAAATGGAAGTATGAGAAAGAACAAGCCAGGAAAGAAAATGTTAATATTGTAGTTGGGAGGCAAGGTGCAAAGCAGATTAAGAGAATTCTATACATAGCTATCGCAAGGTTTATTATATGTATAGGAGGGAGACTTTTACTAGCCTCTCCCAACTATAAACAATCATTGTCCCTTAACTACAAGCATGTGGTGTAGCCCTCAAGTAACCTGTACCACAATGCATTGCAATTTCTGAACAGTAGTCAATTGTGCATGGGATGCTCAAGTTGCTCATAGGTTCATACATATGTACTAGGCTAATGGCCCTGAAGCCTTTACAAGCCTAGCCCATAGAAGTGCCTGGCATAAAACTAATGCTAAATCTCGGCACTTGCCTGCTAAGTAGTAAATTGTGCAAAATACGTAACAACTTGATAGAACTGGGATTAGCACTGAAGGATTCGTATCAGAAAGCATTAAAGTATTTGGTGTTCTTGGGAGTTTGCTTTGTTTTACTATAGTTTTATTTTCTAACCTCTGGGTTTATCACTGCATCAGCTTTGTGCAATTCTTTGGTCCCCTCAGACCTAGTGGTACAAGCCCAGCCCCGGTCCCCTGGTGCTCACCAACATGGGGGACCGCTGCACCACCCCCAGTGAGGCCATTCTTGGTGAGATAGTTCTAGTGAGACTGATGTGGTCCAACATGACACCCCCCAACTAGACTAAAGAACTTCTCCAAGGCTAATTCCAACCTCTTGTGAGACTGCATAAATAGCTCCATAAACCCTCCTGCCACTGATGAAGACCTAGCCTATATTATACACCAATGCTTTATACAGCCACATGTACAACTGTATTGACTCTGCCATACCAGAGCAAGATCTTAAAGGAAAAAACAAACCTGCCTGGTGGACAACTGCCATTAGTAGGCAATACAACAGGAGAAAAATTGCTGTACAAGAATAGGAAGAAACTGTCTGAAAACACTCCCTCCCCAACTTACACAAGCAAATAAGACTCCAAGGTGTTCTTTAGTTACATCTGTAACCTCAAAGGTAAGGCCCAGATTTGCACTGAACTTATATAGTTAATGGTACTACATATATAGAACCTGTGAATATAGCAAACCTGCTGTGCGACAGGTTCAGGGAAAACTACCCTGCCCCTGCTATATACGCCTCAAAGCATCCCAAACTCCTACCCTGCACCTAGCATCTCCGAGGAGCAGGTCTTAAATGCCCTCTCCAAGGCCAAACAGACTCCATGGGACCAGACAACATCCCAGGCTGTTTTCTATATGGGTTAAAACAGGAATTGGCATCACCAATGGGCACACTTCAATCACAGCCCAAGCACTGGCTTTGTCCCAGCAGAAGGGAAAACAGCTAGTCATCCTTTTGCAGAAAGGGGGTGCATTCACAGATCCTGGGAACTAGAGACGCATTAGCCTGCTCAGCCTCATCTGTGAGGCCATGGAATGATTCATGGACCTTAAAGATGGGAAATCTCCACATGTTCAACCCTACACAGTTTGGCTTAGTCAAGGGGAGCTCATGGCCGACAGTTTGCTGATGACTACAGACTGGGAATGATCATTGAACCCCCTAGTGATGTCAACATCCTGCAAGAAGGGCTTACGCAGACTCATGACTGGTACCAAAGTCATGGTCTTAAACTAATGCAAAAAAATGCATCTTTCCCTTCAGCAAGGGTGATGTTCCTGCAACTGTCACATCAATAGCAATACCCTAAGCGCAGTCAGTGGAGAGAGATCTGGGCGCACAGGTTGAAGGCAACCTTAAATTTAATCACAATGTCTCCAGCAGTAAGAGCATTTGCTACAGAGGAAAACGAGATGTTAACCCCCCCCTTGTACTCTTCCCTTATCAGGCCAATAAGAGTACAATGCTCTCTTTGGTAGGCCAATAAGTACAATGCCCCCTTTGGCATGTTCCTTTCCAAACACCTACAGCAATTGGAGACCAAAAAAGGTTCCTGTATTAGTCCAGTCAGGATAAGACAGACAAGCTGTTGTGGGTTCTGTTCAAGTAGCTTTATTACACACAATCAGGAATGAGGCTTTGCAACTTAAAACTTATAAAGCCAACTAACGCTGGCTGTTCTCTAAAAATGGCAATGCTGCCTGCATGTGCTCACGATTTCTATGCATATGCTTACATCTGGAAATGCTTCTTAAAGGTACATACATACTCTGTTCTACATCCTCAGAGAAGTGAATCTTATACTAAATGACAGTATTCAATGACATGCAATTTACAGAAATTCTTTCTGCATGCAATTACAGAACTAACATGCAATCATACAAAATCAGACAAAACAATGATCAGGATTGCTATGCATTTTACACCAGGTCTAGAAATACGACCTGATCGTGCAACACAAATCAGAATTTGATCTAGCAATGGGGACAATCTTCAAGGAATACTCAACGTTGGGGACATCAGGAATGGAAATTAATACAGAGACATTCATCTGTATGAACATTGTCAAAGTCGCTCAGATCTAGAGTCTGTATCACAAGTACGATGCCGAGATAGTTTCTGATGCAAGAATATGGCTGTAGTTTCCCCTGTATTCTATATCCTCAGATTCCACCAAGTAGGACCTTGGCTCTGCATATATACCTCTCACTTGACCAATTCGATCAAAGCCTTTCACTGTTTGCATCCTCACTCTCTCCTTTTAAAAGGATGAAGGAATCTACCTTTATTATAGCTGAACTTGAGAACGCTTCTTAATCTCAGAAATATACCCCATGACAATAAGTATAAAGTAAACCGAATTTGAGAATGGTACTGTCACGCTTTGACCTCTAGTAATTGCTTTGCAATCTGTACTGCATGTTCAGAAAGGCCATTTGACTGTGGGTATTCAGGACTACTAGTAACATGGATAAAGTTCCGCTCTCTTGCAAATCGCTGAAACAATGGACTGGTAAACTGGGCACCATTGTCAGAAGTAACCAACTGTATACTACCATGGACTGAGAAAGGTTTCATCTTAATAGCTCTGGACATTACATTAGGTAGCAATATCCATCTCAAGCCAGTTCAAACAAGTCTAAAATTAAGTAATGTTGATTTTTCCATTCAATTAAGTCAGTGGCTACTGTTGACCAAGGTAGTTCAGGAATTCGGCTTAATTGAAGTGGCTCTCTGCAAATACAGCTTAGTAAGGTTGCATACTGAACAGGACAAACACTATCCAATGTCTTGACACAGAAGGTCAAAATACTAGTTCTCTCGCCCTTATTTTGGTAGAATCAGAACCTGTGTGGCCACGATGCAAAATCTGAATGCATTCACATTTAAGGAAGTAGAACTTCGGGACCTTCGAAAATGATATCTTCCACCAGCATCTCATCTCTGTATGGAAAATAAGGTTGCACCTCTGGCGGTACACAAGATTGCTTTGATGGCCATCCTACATTAATGAAGTAGGTGAGCTTTTGTAAAATTGGATCAGACTTTGTATGATTATGCACTTCCATGACAGTCAAAATCCTCTGCATCAAGCTGTTCCCATTTCTGGGTGGCCTGGATAAGGTATCAGCCAGACAAGTTTACCTTTTGTATAGACCATTTTGAAATTATACTTTGTAATCTGAGCATATTTGATGTCTTGCTGGAGCTGAATGCATATGCTTCTTTAAAATAGTGACTACAGGACGATGGTCAGTTTCAATCTGGATATCTCAGCCATAAAAATTAACCATGACATTTCAAACATGCAAATACAATTGCCAAATTTCCTTCTCAATTTAAGCATACTGCATTTCTTTTGGGGTAAGAGTTCTACATGCATAGGCAACAGGTCTGCCTTCTTGAAGAACTGCACCAAGACTGAACTTTGAAGCATCACATGAAAGAACTACTGGTTTGTTGACATCATAGTATCTCAATGTAGGTGGGTTGGCAATTTACTGTTTGAGGCCATCAAATGCTCTGGTGTTCTAACCATGACCAGGCAACATTTTACATATCAGCACCTGATAACTCACTAAAGTCAGGGATAAGTTTGTCCAAATGGTTAACCATACCAAGAAAAATGCTGTAGGGCTTAGACATTGTCTGGAGCTGGCATCTCAAGAGTTGTTGCTTGTTTAGTAAGGTCTGGTGAGAAGCCTGTATTGGTAAATAAGTGACCTACATAACTTCTGGTAATCTGAATTTACACTTTAGGATTAAGCTTAAAGTTCACTTCACAGGCTCTGTCCAGAACTTGGTTTCAGTCATGCTCTGCTTCACCATTGCTTCCAACCAGTAAATAAACTATTGTAGCACATGGATAGCCTGAAAAAATGTGCTCCATTGCACGCTGAAAGACTTCACTGGCAGAATTTATTCCAAAGGGCATCCTGAGGAAATCTACCAAATGGCATGCTGAATTTGGTCAGTAGTGAATATTTGCAATCAAGCATTACTTGCCAGAACAAACTCATCTCCAAGATAAATAGTGGCATTTGGCATGACAGCAGCAATCTCCTTTATTATACACATAGGATGAGGAGGTCTCTAATGCCTTTTTCAAGTCTCTTGGGTCAATGCATATTCTGACTTATGAGCAGCTACCATGGAAGACACCCACTCACTGTGACCAGACATACACCATACCTTGCTGCACCATTTTGTCTAACTGGACCTTGACTGCCCTGCATAACTATTGAAACTCTACTTGCTGGACTGACCTCTGGGTCTACTTTCATGGAGTAGACAACGAAGTTTGCCTAACTTGTCAAAAACACACAAAATATTAGTAAAGCTGGACCTGGGACATGTGCTTACACGATGTACTTTGGTAAGAGAAAGCAGTTTCATTTTTAAATTGTCTCAGACCAAATAACGATTGCACAGGTCTTCAGACTCCATAAAATTGCAAGCTGTTAACGGTTCCCAGGCAAACAGCATGAGCAATACTGAGCCTTCGGTTTGAATCTCTTCACCTCCATAAGCAACAAGCTTTGCACAATTAGACAAATTAAGCTGCTTGCCAGCTCTCAATTTCTGCTGACATTACATTACACTTTGAACCAGTGTCCACCTTGAGCTCTGTGGGCTTGCCATTGATAGAACAGTACAAAATACTTTCTTTGCCAGCAAATCTACATTTAACCTTTTCACCAACCACTGATGCATCATCTACATAGAAAGATGCGTTGCAGCTTTCTACATGATCAACTTGCTTTTGAGTGACCTTGGAATGAGGCTCACCTGCTTTACAAAATTTTAAAATGGTTCCATTTCTTACACTTGTGGCTTTACTGACCAAATGCTAACACCTGTCAGACTCATTAGCTCTACAATTATGACAGGGTTTTGCTGACTCGCATACTGTACTGAGCATGTCCTTTTTACTGAGCTAGTCTTGGAAATAGCTAGAAACTTGTGCCTCCTCCCAGGAAAACCCATAGGGGCTGCAGCTGCCATGTGCTCAGTCCTGCTTTTGTTTGCCACGTGTTGCATGCTGTTTACATTTGCTCTAGAGACTGTTGAAACCATGCTTATACCATTTGCAAGCATACTTGTGTGCCTTTCTGACAGCTCATGGATTTGACAAATCTATAAGTGCTTCTCTAATGTAACGTCTGGGAGTTGCACATTTCTCTAAAATTTATGCTTCAACCACTCCGGGTCCTCCTTTGACTCGCTGGTACCACAATATGGTGGTTTTCTCCCTCTCCTGCATACACAAATTAACACCCTCAATAGCCTCTGACCCAGCTAAGTTAAGCAAAATGAATGTCCTTGTACATGCATCTTTGTCAGGAAAAGCTTCTTGTATGAAAACATTTTATTCCCTCTCCAATTCTCTAATATTATGATCAGACACCAGTTGACTGGGTCTGTGAAATGCCTCTGCCATATCAGAGTAGCAAAGGTGTAGCCTCTTATGATCTTATACATGCCCAAGATGAACAGTATGTAGCTTTCTCTATTGACCCCGAAATGAAATTTCTGTATTTAATACAGCCAGAGCAATATAAAAATGGGGCCTAGGCAGGGTAATGAATCCCCCACCCACACAGCAGCCCCTCCCCCCAGCAGCAGCCCCCCAATGTCCCATTCCTTGGGGTTTTCTCCCCAGTTATTAACACTGTTCATGCCTGTCAGCATGTATCCTATTTTTTCTTTACGTCTACAAAGGCTACAGATTAGAGTTAAACTTATTTCAAAGTTTACACGGATAGCCTTAGCATGAATAAACTCCTCTGCCCTTGGAAATGGCATTGAAACCCACATTCAAAGAAAATGCATCTGGCTAGTGGCAGATGTAGTTTACTTTTGATTCCATAGCATAGGCTCCTTGCACACATTTTTAGGACCATTTATACAGGCATGTTTTCTTTGGTTTACATTCCTGATGCTATTAAAATGATATTCCTTGTATAATACAGTACCACTTGTTGGAGAGCTTTAAATGTGTAGTTGTGCATATTTCTCCAGTAAGCGATGAAACAAAAAATGTAAGAAGCTGCCCATTTCAGAAAATTTCTACCATAAAAGGCCACTCTGCCTTTACAATCCTCCAATATCAATATTGACATTATCTGCAGAAGTGCAAGTTATCCGAATGCCACATTAAATTCAGTAACCAAGTCACTAACAACTTTGCATTTCATTTCAGTGTTTTGCCCACAAATTCAGTCCCTGCTGCCCTTGAATAGACTGCTACACTAAAGAAATAAGCAGGTAACTGACAATGTATGGTAAACTGACAGGTTCATAATTAGGCATCTCATCCTAAGGACACTGAATTGGAGCACCCCTCACCACTAAGTACACAGTATCTGCAATCCATCTACACGAGTGCTGAACTCACAGCCTTCTGAATCAAGTAGTAAGATACCTGTTGTGCTACCAACACTTTCAAAATTCTCTAGCACAAAACAGCACAAAACAGCAAATGCCATTTACTAAACAAAAAGCTGCAAATTACGGATTTAGCATGAGCAGCAGTAAACTTCTCTTCCCTTGAAGCTCACAATTCCTTTAAAATGCACTGAAATTAATTTTGAGTTGCCTGGTAGGTAGCAGAGGATTTAGGTGGTCTTCTGGAGCAGAGGTACAGGTTTGAGCCAGAGTAAATGGACTAGGCTACCATCCCAAACTAAGGTGTTTTAGACAGACACAGTCTTATTTCACAGAAAGTGTTTGCTTCATTTTTGCTCATGGAATTGAATTTAAACATCTTGCAGCACCAATGTGCATCGATGCATCATGTTCCTGCGAGCAACAGTAGGTTGTGTTGATTCACACACAGATGCAGAGAGCATTCTTAAATAACTCCCTTAGTTTACTTTTTGTTTTTAAAACCATAAATTGTGGCAACTCCTAGGCAACTGCAAACATTGCCTAGGGCTGGATCCAGCTCTGTTATTACCCATCACCTGCCAATCAGCAATTGACCGACTACACTTAAAAGCCCATTGCAATTAATTCACCTGTACTCCTGCATTTTTTCACTATGAAGATTCATACATTCTAATTTGGTGTTGAAATCCACTCAGTTCTATTCATTTTATTTGACATTTGACGACTGGAAAGTCCAGTGGGCTTGAGACTTTCAGTAGAGGTCAGGGTAGAAAAGCTCCAAATTACATGAAAATTACATGAATTTGTAAGGAAACAATTACTTATAAAGCAAGTGAAATACAAAACTCTAAAAAGCACATATGCTGCAAAAAGGAACAATACAGTAACAATGGAACATTAATTAGCATGTAGGAAAATTATAGTTAGAAATATTTATTTTACATTATTTTACATTTATTTTTGTTTACTGGGATAGTTAGACTGGAGTGGGTCCATTTACAGCGGAGGCACGGGGAGAAAAAGCTCCACATATATCAACAGAAATACTAGAATTTAAATACACATTGGTAAAAACTGATAGCTGGGATTTTTGCTGTTACAATGGGTTAATAAGACAGAATGTAAAACAGACAGGCTACAACTCAGCAGTTAAACATTTTAGCACCGAGAGACCGAGAGTCATTACATACATATTAAAATGAAGTAGCTATATTATATTACAGATACAGATTGATGTAAAACTAACATTTACAGTAGGCAAGTAATAAGCCCTTCCAACTTTTCAGAGAGCTAAGCAGTGATTTTAGGTTATGCATGGGGCATAGCCAGGTGCTTATGAGAGTGTTTGGAGGTTGGGGGGGGGGGTTCCAGTTTCTAGCAACTGTGTGGGAGAATAGTGCTTCGCTAGTGTTAGCCCTACAGATGCATAAAAGTGATTTGTCACTAGAGGAGAGAGTGTGCGATTTGCTGCATAGTAGGTTAGTTGACAGTGACGGGGTTTTCAGGATACTTCAGAATGCTATAGGCGATGACCAATTGGTGGTAATTTAGTAGTAGAGGAAATTCCAACCATTTTAGGTCCCTTAGAGCACTAGACAATTATGGGATCTGAAGGTGGTGTTTAGCAAATTTGGCAATATTCTTCTAGCATGATTATTAGAGTTTAATACAAGAAAGAACTGGTGCTGCATACATTAGGGTGGACAATAGGAGAGGTTGGGCTAGGGTGATCAGTGCTTGATCCGAGAGGACATCTATATAGTGAACCCTTTTCATGGTTAGAGAAATGGACAAAGGTTTTTGCCAATCTCAGAGAAGTTTGATATGGTCAGAAGGAGAAATAGTACCATTTTGATTTGTTGGAGGTAAATAAAAGCAATTTAGTTTTTAGGGCAAGGAGGATTTGGATATTTGTGATCCAACTTTCCACAGAGTTGAAGGATTCCTGGACCTGTTGAGTTGAAAGAGATGGGGCTGAACAGATTAAAGTCTAATCATCTGCGTACTGTATGAGTGTGGCATGCTGTGTGAAGTATGTAGATTATTAGTATAGATAGAAAAAAAAAAAAAAAAGAGAAGTGGGCCCATTACTGAGCCTTGAGGTGTGCCTATGAAAGTTAGTAGAGGAGATGGGCAACACTGTCCAATGGCAAGGGGCATTATCAGCTAGACTGTTAAAGGGGCAAAGGATAGGGACGTTATAGTGAATATAATAGTAGGAAGTGTGAGACCATATCACATGCTTTGGATACATCCAAACACATAGCAGATGTATATACAAGTCGGTCATTTCTGTATTTTTTACTAGATTGGTAAATGACAGAAGAGCAATAGTTGTACTGCAGTGTGGCCGGAACCAGTGATGTGTGGGTGAAAGGAGTTTGTGCGTTCAGAAAATGCAAGACTTGCATGACTACATTTCTCTAGCAGCTTGGAGAGGGGAGACAATAGCAATAGGATGGTAAATTAGAGAAGTCATAGGAATTCCCACCTTTATGAAGAATAATGTAAAACACTTTCCACAGTTTAGGGATGTAGGACTCTTATGGAGCAGTTTTGAGGGTAGAAACAGGATGAGGATTCAGTGGCTAGTTTTAGGAAGTTGGCAGGAAGACCATCAGCTGCAAGGGTGGCAGGTGTTAATATCAGAAGTAGTTTAATTTTGGAGGTGGACCAGGTGAAAGAGCAAGGGGGAATGTTATCTAGACACTTGGCTGAGATGTGGAGGGTTGTTTTTGGACAAATGGCTGGATAGTGCCATTATGGATTCTGCAAAGTGGTGTTTAAATTGAGAGGGTAGGTCCATATTGTTATGGGTGGAGTTGGGAACTGGAGTAGTTTTACCTGGTTTAAGTAGGGAGTCGACAGCTTGCCAAAAAAAGGATTTTTTTGAGCGTTTTATTTGGATAGTAAGAAAGTAGTTCAAGTTTACTTTGTATTTTGGCCAGATTCTCAAGCTGTTGGTAGTTTTGTTTGGCTTGGATGATGTTCTCCCAGATTTTCTAGGCCTCATCTCTGGACTTTAGTAGAGTGCGTGTCCCTACTTAGCCATGGTGCACAGTCAGTCTTTCTATAATTTTCCTGATGGGGTTGACTTAAGGACATCAGTGAATTTAACCATTAAAGTAGTCAACTGCCTGGTCTAAACCAAGGGAAAGTATTTGCTCCCAGTTGCATTTGTTTTAGTATAGTATAGGATCCTGAGGGTTTAAGTTGTGGACATTTCGGATTTAGTCTACAAGTTATGGGCTTAGGTATGTTTGTACATTTACATACTAGGAATGTAGGGAGGTGGTCAACAACACTAACTGATAACAGCCTGTCTGGTAGTTTTTGCTCGAAGCCATTGAACAGTGGTCCAATCAAGGATGGATTCTTTTTGGGATTTTTGTCTACTCTAGTGGGTTCTTGAATAAGTTGAGAACACCCAGAGATTTGAGAGATTAGTGGGGCTTTTGGAACTGCAGGCCAACCAGTCAGCAGTTAGGTTGCCTAGTTGGATTGTTTCATGTGGGAGAATCTCTAGTTCATTGTTGGGATTTCCTCAATTATACGAGAGGAATTTCCTGAAGGGTTACAACAGCAGAGAATGCTATTGGTTTTGTTTATATACAGGACAGACAAGGGTTTCGGCATTATTACACTTAGGTAGAAGAGTTTGAAAAGTTTTAAGGTTTACCATGTTTGAGAATTGCAGCTCTACCTCCTTTTCTACCCACTCTATCAAGTCTCAAGTTCTTATAACCTGGAGGGAGGATCTCCATTTTGGGACTGGGTTTTAGCCAGGTTTCTGTTATAGTCAGTATGTCAGGAGTGTAGTGGGTTATAAATGCATGCAGGTCAGGTAGTTTTAGATATACTCCTTGTGTTTATATTCAGTATAGGTTTGAGCGGACCTAGGTTTGGATGTACATCTTCCGAGAGAAGTCTCTTTGTGACAGAATGTGCGAGTTAGTTCTATGCTGGATTTAGGTGTTTTTCTAGTATTGCATCTTGGCAAGTAGACCTTGTGTATATATAAAGTATTGTGGTATCATTAAATATTGTAGAGGAGATTAAAAAGCTTGTGCGTTTTTAGTAGATGTGGAAATGTGCTGTGTGGAATGTAGTTGTTGTCTAGTGATATATTAGTATGTATGGACATGACGGAATACTGAGATGTTAGTGTGATATGCATGCTGTCTGCGATTTATGTTTGGGTACCAGGCTATGTGATGATAGAGGTGTAGTGGTGGGTAAAAGGTGCAATTAGTAGCTAGTGAGATCAGATTTAATATGTATTTTTACTATAGCTACAGTCTTTACCAGTTACCCTTTGCCTTGGCTGCATTAATATAGTTTCATTGGTCAAAAGTCTTCCATAAACCAAGTGAAACCAGCCCAATGTTACCACACACCCACCCACACAGTCCCAACCACAACGAGAGTAGACAAAATATACTTTTCAGTTGGAAGTTCAAAGTAAGGATAGTTAACATACATGGATTACCTTAGCCCAAAGGCCTGTAGCATACATGGACTGAATAGAACTTGCACTCACCACCAAGCAGCACAGATCTTTGCCCCAAGGCCTCAGACAATGAATACATTTCCTCACCATCAAATAAGCTGTTAGACTTAACAATAATTTTTTTTTGGGGGGGGGGTAAGAGAAGGGAAAGGCAAGGATAGATATAGTTAGAATCTTATAGCTAGGTGGTGGGAATATATACATTATAGGTAGCATGTATTTAATGGTAGTATTAAAAAGTAGAACGTGACAGAGAAGAGCAAATGTGTTGATAGTTGCGTAGATGTGTGGACTAGGATAAAGATTGGGGATAACTCTTATGGTGTAACAATATGACATATACACAAGTATATTTGCTATGTGAAACAGTTTTGCTAGATTAAGAAGGCTGTGGAATGTTATGTGCAGCTCAGCAAGATGTTTTGGGTTTTCTTTTAAAGGAGATCATGTTGTCTAATTCTGTATATAATGGGGGATGGAATTGGAATTGAGGCTGCTATCTGCTCTTTAGGTTTTATTACAGACTATGTACAGTTATAGCATACCAAATAGTCCTGAGACCAAGTTATGGTCACATTTACTCAATCCCCACTATGGAGCTTTGGTCTTTTCAGGATTGTTCTGGCCAATCCAGTCATGATCTCAAGTAAACTCCCAATCCACATGGCTTTATTTCTATGGGATAGTCTAGTCTACACTGCTGTATTTCTGAGATAGAGTTTTGATTTTATTCTTAAGGTTTAATACATTTGCCCATTGACTAGTTACTGTGGTGAACAGGCTCCCCTATAGCAGCAGTCCATGAAGTACATAGCACACAGTGCAGTGAAAATGCCACTAAACAGTAAACTACAAAATGCATTGCAATGAAAAGTTATGAAGCATGCAAACAGCATTCTGGAATAAACTAAACTAGATTTTCTTGAAAATTAAATTACCTCTGAATTGTTAAATATTCTATTACAGTAACCAACTTCAGATTTGTAGGCTACAGCCCTTAAAATAAGGGAAAAAAATTCTGCTTAAACATTTCCACTAGGTGGTGCTCCTACCCTTCCACACACTGTCCAAGGCTCCAGCAAAAAGTACAGTTTTGTACCTACCATAAATGTAGATGTTCGAGGATTCCCTTGCTGCAGTCCTGACTATTGGGTATAGTCCGCGTCCCAGTCGGCCCGAATACCAGAGTATAAGGCTGACGTCGGTCATGGCGCCTTAGACTGGCGCCAATGCGTCAGGGTACTAATGCGCATGACCACGCGTCATTTCCTCAGTCTTTTCTTGCCCCAGATGTCAGAAGACCCAAAAAGACAAGTCCCAAAAACAACCTGCACCAATAAACATGTACAATATATACTAAAAATATAAGCATGTAAAGGCACCTACACAACCACCCTGAAACACAGAGGGGAAGGAGGGAGGGTAAATTGGACTGCAAGGGAATCAACATCTACATTTATGCTAGGTACAAAACTCTACTATGTACTTCGTTTCCCTTGCTGCAGTCCTGACTATTGGGTAGAATCCCAAAGCAGAGGTAAGGGAGGCTGGCAAATTATAAAGTAGCAGGAGCTGACAACATGCCTTGTAAAACAGCTGTGGCAAAACCAGCTCTAGACTTAGAGTATATAGGCAGGTGATAATGCCTAGAGAAAGTATGCACTGAACTCCAAGTAGCTGCTTCCAGAATATCCTTAGTTGCCACCCCCTTAGAAATGCTGTTGAAGTGGCAGTAGCCCTAGTGGAATGAGGCCTAATCCCAGCTGGAACCTCTTTGCCATGATGGGAATAACAAAATGCAATGCAAAAGCCAATCCACCTAGAAATAGTTTGTTTTGACACAGGTTTGCCCTGTGAACTTAAAGCAAAAGAAACAAGTAACTGCTGAGACTGCCTAAAATCTTTAGTCCTGCTCAAATAATAACGCAATTGCCTGTGTACATCTAAAGTGTGCAAAATCTTTTCCCCTTTATTTTGAGGATCTGCAAAAACGTAGGCAAATGAATAGTTTGGTTTAAAGCCACACTAGAAACCACCTTAGGCATAAAGGAAGGATTAGTACGTAATGATACCCTGTCCTTATGGAAAATCAAAAGGGCTCTACTGCCATAAGGGCCTGCAACTCAGACACCCTTCTTGCAGAAGTAATAGCCAACAGAAAAGCCGTCTTCCATGACAAATATTTCAATTCAGCAGTAGCTGCCGGCTCAAAAGGTTGTAGAGTAAGTTTTCCAACACAAAATTGAGATCCCAAGCAGGAGTAGGAGCTCACGGGGGTCTTATATTCTTTGCCCCTCTAAGAAACTGCTTGAACAAAGGATGCGAAAACAAAGGTGGATCACAATCATAGTGAGCTGAAATTGCTGCAGCATGAATCTTTATGGAAGAGAAAGACAAACCTTTGTCCAATAACTCCGTAAGATATTGAAGAGCCACACTCAAATTAGGCTCTGAAATCTCCAAATTCTTTGCTGTACACCAAAATAAAAATCTCTTCCATTTTTCTGCGTACACTCTCCTAGTACTAGGCCTTCTAGCTTCCATAATCACATTTAAAACTTGTTGCGGAAGCTGAGACCTTCCATGTTTCAACACAGAATATGCCAAGCTGTGAGATGGAGAGATTGAAGCTTGACATTGAGCAGATGACCGTCCTTCTGAGATAACAGATGAGGAATCAGAGGTAAAGGCCATGGAGGCTTCTTTACAAGACTCCTTAGAAGTGGGTACCAGTGTTGCCGAGGCCAATCTGGAGCTATCAAAATCATCCTTGGCCTGTCCTGTCTGACCTTTAGTAATACCTTTGGAAGAAGAGGTAGAGGTGGAAAAGCATAGACATGAAGGTTTTTCCAACTGAAAGACAGAGCATCCACTTTCCAAGCTGTGTGATGAAACCCCTTTGTGCAATACTTTGGCAGCTGGTGGTTTAGTGGAGAAGCGAACAGATCTATGTCTGGAGTTCCCCATGACACTGTCAATTTCTGAAATACATGAAGATCCAGTTTCCACTCGTGGGGATCCATGATTTGTCTGCTTAATACATCTGCTAGGGAGTTCTGTGCTCCTGGCAGAAACCTTGCCTGAAGAGTCAGTTGCAGGCTTAACGCAGTCTCCCATAAAATCATTGCTTGCCTGCATAGAGGATAAGAATGTGTTCCCCCTTGCTTGTTGATGTACCACATGACAGTTGTGTTGTCTGTCAGAATCAACACCTGCCCTGGAAGAAGTAACTCCTTGAACGCCATCAATGCAAACTGGACTGCTAACATCTCCTTCATGTTGATATGTAGATGCTGTAGTCTGGCAGGCCACTTGTCTTGTATCCACTTTCCATTTAGATGAGCTCCCCAAGCAGTGTCCGAGGCATCTGTCGTTAAAATCTGACTCGCCTCTGGCCGGGTCACAGAGAGTCCCTTGTTTAGGTGACATTCCTGAGCCCACCACAAGAATTCCTTTTGAAGGCAAGGTATTATTTGAATGACAGTGTCCAAATCTTGGCAGTGCTGTGTCCATACATTTTGAGATACCATTGCAGCTTCCTCATATGCAGTTTGGCATTGGGAAGCACCAGAATACAAGATGCCATGAACCCTAATGCTTGAAGGACTGTCCTTGCAGTCAGCACGGACTGATGAGATAGTTGATGGAAGTAAAGTGACAGACTCTTTTGTTTGTCCGGGGTTAAAAGGCCATCTGGGCTGCTGTATTCAGTCTCACACCCAGAAAGCACATGTCTTGAGAGGGTACTAGACTGGACTTTATTTCGTTCACAGAATACCCTAGGCATCTTAGCACTGCTATGACATATTCCAGATGCTGTAGAAGGTGTTCTTTTCTTGAGCCAGAATCAGGCAGTCGCCCAAGTAAGGATAAATTTGAATGCCTTGAAGCCTGAAGTAAGCTATCACTGGAGCCAGAACCTTTGTGAATACTCTGGGCAGTAGATAAGCCAAAGGGCAATGCAGAGAACTGATAATGAAAATCTCCAGTTCGAAACCGCAGATACTTTCTGCAACTTAGCCTTATGGGCACATGAAGGTAAGCTTCCTTGAGATCCAAAGTTACCATCCAGTGATCCTTGCCCAGCAGAGGTAACAGTTGCTGTAAAGTCAACATCTTGAACTTGGGAATGTCCAGATAAGTGTTGAGGATAGATAAATCCAAAATTGGTCTCCACGTGTTCCCCTTCTTTGGTACTAGGAACAGGCGAGAATAAAATCCAAGCCCCTTTCTGACACAGGGACTGGCTGAATAGCCCCTATCTGGAGTAACTGAGAAACTTGCTTGAGAGCCTCTTTTCTTTGTGGAGGAGGAACATCTGGCATGCCTTTGAAAGCGGGCATTGTGTGGAAATAAAATCTGTACCCGTGATGAATGATATCCAGCACCCATCTGTCTTGAGTGATTAAATCCCAATTTTCTTTGAAAGAGACAATCTTCCTCCCAAAGGAGCTGCCAGACGAGAGTCCACTGGCAGCTGAAAAGGCAGGTCATTGGTTCTGCTTACGAAAGGACTGACCCCTGCCCTCACCAGAAGTCTGAGCAGGTGAACTGTCTGATCTAGGCCTAAACGAACCTTGAGCCCTGCCCCTACCACGTCTAGATCTACCCCTAGACTGGGAACCATAAGCAGGATATGTCCACCCCTTAGCAGGCCAATTTCTACTAAACTCGGAGGCTGCACCTGCAAAAATCTTTAACAGTCTGCATAGACTTAGCTTTGTCCTCCATTTTCTTTAAAACTGCTTCCACAGGCGGTCCAAACAACACATCAGACTGTAAAGGAGCATCCAAAATCCTGGTCTTAACATGCTCAGCTAAATTCTGATCCTTCAACCATGCATGTCTGAAGAACAGAACTAGTAGCAGCCACCCTCGAGGAGGCCTGAACAGCATCAAAACCACACTGCAAAGAATGCTTACCCACTTGTTCAGACACATGAACCAAATCCAGCAATTCTTTACACTCAATACCTTCCGCCAAAGCATCCACCTTAGATTTCAATTGTGAAAGGAGATAATTCTGATATTTCAGCATATGAAATTGACAATTCAACGCCCTCATGGCTAGAGTGGAAGAAGTATATACTTTCTTACCCCACCTATCCAAAGCCCTTGCCTCTTTATCAGAGGGTACAGGATTTTTAACAACAGAAGCTTTAACACCTTTAGGCCCCTGAGAAACAGTTTCTGGGTCCGCCCTGGGACTCTTAAACAAATACTTATGAGCTTCAGGCACCCTATAATACCTATCAGGCTTAACAGGAGCAGGAGGCAAGGAATCAGGGTTCAGAGAAGCCTCTGCAAAACATCCTCCACCACATTCAACACAGGAGGAATAGCTAAGGGCCTATGCTGAGGCAAAAACAAGAATTCCCTAAGCCTTTTTCTGGAATCAGAGTAATCTTGGCCTTCCCATTTAAAGTGCTCCCTCATGGAGTGAAGAGTCTCTGAAAATGAAAAATCCTCAGGAGGAGAAGCTGAAGGAGTGGAATCATCCACATCAGAATCAGAATAAGCAGGAAACTCTTGCAAGTCTTCCACAGAAGACTCTGAAGCCTGTGAACACTGTTCAAAACTATCAAACTCCTGTTCCACCCTAGGCCTCTTATCAGGTGGGGGCATAGAACCTCTAATCAGAGTAATCAAATCTTCAGCCATTTTAAGCATATGTTTCTTAGGCACAGAGCCGAAATGCTAGGAGAAGCCCCTACAGAAGCTGAACTTGGCCTTCCTCTAAAGAAGCTCTGGAAACAGAAGGAGAGGCCCTAACTACCCTGGGAAGAGAGGGAAGAACAGTTACCTGAGAAGCCCCTCAGCCTGGCCTACTTCCTGAGAGGGCACATCCTGTAACAGTAAAGTATCTGCCTGAGACTCCATAGAGACTCCTGGCAAAACCTCTGGCTCCCCTGAGCCTTCTAAAGGACCGACGTCCGGGACTGCGGTTCCTCACCCTAGACTTCACTGTTTTGTCCTTGCGCTTCTTAGATGAAGCAGGCGCCGGAGCATCCGGCGGCATAGTATAATTGCAACGCTTCCCAAACACTAACCTAGCACAATCAAGCCTCCTCTTAATAGTGCGCTTATTAAATCTAGCACAAGAGCGGCAACCAACAACGTCGTGCTCAGGCCCTAAACAAGGTATACACAATGTATGATAATCCCTATCGCGGTATCTGCTTCCCACAAGAAATACAGTTATTCACTTTTTCTGACATCCGGTAATATACTGAGGCAAGAAAAAACCAAAATGTTCCCCAACCGGGTTACTTAGCCAACTCTGTACTCGGTCTGAAACTCCGGTTTCGGAAAATCTCAGAACGCCAACCTGCACTCGCAAAATTGCTTCTGCATCGGACCATGCGGCAAAAAAGACTGAGGAAATGACGCCGGTCATGCGCATTAGTACCCTGACGTACTGACGTCAGTCTAAGGCGCCATGACCGACGTCAGCCTTATACTCTGGTATTCGGGCCGACTGGGACGCGGACTATACCCAATAGTCAGGACTGCAGCAAGGGAAGACGAAGAACATCCTGCACTGCATGACTGGATAGGTGCTTGCCCCACAACAATGGCATCTTGCTATAAGCTGTCTTCTGTGGTCAGATGACAGTGCATCATTAGACTTAAGGATGTCATTTCAGACCAAAGGTTGCAAAGTGTGTTTACCTTAAGGGAAGAATAATGTTTGAGGAAAACTCTGTAGAAAATGTGAATCATTTACTAAAGTATATTAAACTCAGCACAGAAAAGTCTTACAGAATATACTTTTGAAATGAACTGGATATTTCTTAAGATTTAGGGGGCACTAATTGTAAAAGTTGTGTATTTAACCATTTAAAAGGAACTACACCACGAACATTGCCATTTCACCACCTCAAAGTATGGCAAGAGCTGCACAAAATTTCCTAACAATCACTGTGAAAGTGTGCATAATCATATGATGCATACCTATCCTATCCATGCCAACGTAAAGGGGCATCAGCATGGAATTTTCCATAAAGAAAAAAGGAATTTAGAAAACAATACTGAGGATTAGAATCAACAGGGTACGTCTAATGGATTTTAACCAAGATGAGGCTGTGTGGGGTTAACTGCCCCATATTCACGTACCACAGGACAATGGAAGATTGACAAAACGGGTTTATTAGCTCAGTCTTTCCTTCTCCCTATAGCAGACTATCCCATTTGACGGGCCTCCTCAAGCTCTGGCTTCCCAGAACAGTTACTTTGGATCCAATATTAAGGATCATTTGTGCGCCAGAGCTTATGATACTGACCAAGGAGAGAATTTTAAATTGTTATATGCCCCCCCCCCCCCAAGTGGGTCTAGTGAATACAATATCCAATCCAGAGCCTCACTGACTAAGCATTGACCTGAGCCTGCCTACGCCTTAATGGGAGGAGCATGCTAGGGTGGTTACGAGGTCTTGAGAAAGCCAGCATGACAGATCATGGGACTGTAGAGTTTTCTAAAGGATTCCTCTTCATTCACAGGTGTGTACTAGGCTAATGGCCCTGGAGCCTATACAAGCCTAGCCCAAAGAAGTGCACTAGCATCATGCTACCAGTTAGTTCCCAGTGCCTCTATCAAATAGAGCCACTGGAGTAATCCCAGTGGTTAACAGAATCCACTCTAGAAAGATTTCTCTTGAAGAGGGACAGCGAGGTGCTCTGCTTGACAGAGCACAGGCAGTCTCTGGGTGAGGAACCTGTCCCTCCAGCATATTTTGTCGATTGTGGTAATGAGGTTGAGGTCACGAACATGTGATGCAGAGGGATTGGGATTTCTTTCGATGTAGCATTTCTAACAGAGCTGGGTCAGACATGGCTTTGTAAGTAAAGCAAAGATTGCCTCCAGGCAGATGATATGAGAGAATAGCTGGAGTCTCGAGTCTGTGTAGACATGTGTTCAATGCCTATGATCCCCTTTGTGAGGTACCTGTGGCCTCTCCAGCTGTCTAGTGAGGTATATGCCAAATGGGGCATTACACTTTATGATTGGTCTAATGAGGGAAGAGTAGAGAGATTATGACCTCTCTTCATGGATGCAAAACCCTTGGTAATGAGATGTGCCACACAGGACTGACCACAGTGGCAATGTGGTGGTCAGATGTTGCTGACCACCTGCATACCCAGATCCCCAACACCTTCAGTGCTCTCCCATCAATGTGGGGATCAGTGGGAACTGAATTTTTACCAAAGGGGATGACTACACATTTTTTGGTGTTAAGCTTAAGCTTAATGCCATGGTTTCGACGCCATGGTTTCAACACCAGTCATTGGTCTCAGTGAGGCCTTTCTGTAGGATATCTGCATCACTTGAGTTGATTGCTCCCAGCTTGCTGTAGTCTGCGAACTTGGTCAGCCAGAGTCCCCTTGCGTTGGCCTGGACTTCTGAGAAGTAGATGTCGAACAGGAGAGTATCCAGGCCCAATCACTGTGGGACTCCACTCATGACTGGTTGGCAGTCAGAGTCTGCTACTTTCAGTTTTCCACCTGTGAGCCAATTTGCAACCCACCTAGTGATATAGGGGTTTATGTCCAGTGTGGCAAGTTTCAATAAATCCCAAGTGAGGAATGGTATTAGAGGCCTTGGCCATATCTAGGTAGGCTGCATGCACTGCCTTACCTTCAACAGCCCTGGTGACTTGAGCAGGCATGATCTCCCTTTCACAAAACCAAATTGTGCAGGGTGTAGAGATTAAGATATAGGAAATGTCCAGTCAGGTCCATGATTCACTCCATAGCTTTACATATCAGACTCATCAGGCTAATGGGGTGAAATTCCCAGGGTCTGTAGTCACTCCCCCTTTCTGGAGAGGGATGACTGTAGCAGTCTGCCAAATTGGTAGAGACAAAGCCTGAGGTGAGGCTGTGACTAAACTGGGCACACAGATGTGGTGCCAGTTCACTTTGTAGTTCATGCAAAACACAGCCAGGGATATTATTGGGTCTCATGGAAGCTGTATTCTTGGCCTTGGACACTGCGGCTTTAACCTGTGCTGCAGTATTGCTGGGTGCCTGGCATTCTTCTGGTATTTGGATTGGTTCTTCAGGGGGGGGGGTAAAGTTGGCACTGAAGCCATCAATCAGTAAGTTGGCAATATCTGTTGCTCAGTATAGGAGGTACCATTGTGCAGTAACTCCGAGCAAGTCTGGGTATTGCTCTGTATAGGAGGTACCATTGTGCAGTAACTCAGAGCAAGTCTCGATATTGCCCAGTATAGGAGGTACCATTGTGCAGTAACTCAGAGCAAGTCTGGGTATTGCCGTGGAGGTTCTTAGAAAGCTTTCCGATTGTCCGCCTCAATTCTGCCTTCATAGCCAGCTTTGGAGGATTTGATGAGGGATGACAATTTTGTTGAGGTTAATAAGGGGTTTTTCAGCCTTGTGACTTTATTTTCTGCAACAGTTTCTTCCTTCTGTTGTAGAGCTTAATAGCAGGGGACCACCAGATTGGATTCCTTGTTTTGGTTCAGTTGGGTATGGCTAGTTCCATGCATTTTATGTACATGTTCATTCAGTGCATTGGTGCATGATTCGGCAGTCATGCATTTATTTTCCATTGGCATGGGTGCCATGAAGTTGGCCACCTCTGTTTTTAGGAGCCCAGTCAGCTTTAAAAAAAAAGTTACTTTTGTGGGGGGTGTGGGTGACACGACTCCACACACACACACACACACACACACACACACACACACACAC
>NC_056725.1:1847172657-1847227657 GCF_019279795.1 Protopterus annectens | reverse complement strand
AGGAGAGACTACTGTCTACCTGGGTCCCCAGGTCTCTTATCACACATTCGGCATTAAGTAGACTGCCGCCTATGTGGTAGTTCATGGGTACAGAGTTTTTACCAATGGGGATGACAATGCACTTTTTGACATTGAGCTTGAGGCCATGGCTTTGACACCAGGCATCTGTCTCCGTGAGGCCCTTTTGTAGAATGTCCACATTATTTGGGGACTTAACTATGGCTCCTAGTTTGCAGTCATCTGCGAACTTCATTAGCCAAAGGCCTTCTGTGTTAGCCTGTACTTCAGAGAAGTAGATACAAAACAGGAGAGGTCCCAGGACTGAACCCTGTGGTACTCCACTTGTCACTGGTTTGAAGTTAGATTTGGAGTCTGCAGCTTTTACATTGTTGGTTCTGTCAGTGAGCCAATTGGCAACTCATCTTGTGACGTAGGGATTTATACCTAGTTTAGTGAGTTTATCTATAATTCCAGAATGGGGGATGGTGTTGAAAACCTTGGCAATGTCAAGATAGGCTGTGCGAACCACCTTATCCTCGTCTACAGCTTTGGTGACTGCCTCAAAGAAGTCAATCAGGTTCAGGAGGCATGATCTGCCTTTCACAAACCTGAACTGGGTGCGGTCCAGAGTTTGGAGGTTACCAATGTCTTTGTTTATGAGTTCCATGGTGATATGTTCCATGGCCTTACAGACCATGCTCATCAGGCTAATAGGGCGATAGTTCCTGGGATCAGTGGTGGCTCCCCCTTTGTGGAGTGGGATAACTGCTGCTGTGCACCATTCAGTGGGCACAAAGCCTGATGTGAGACTATGGTTGAACATGGTGCTTAGGTGGGGAGCCAGTTAGTTCTGAAGTTTATGTAAAACGCAGCCTGGGATGTTGTCCGGTCCCATGAATGCTGTGTTTTTGGCTTTAGAGAGTGCAGCTTTTACCTGCATAGTTGTGATTACAGGGATTCTGCATTCTTCCTGTATAATTATGGGCTCTTTAGGGGGTGAGGGGGGGGGGTAAAGTTAGCACTGAACCTATCTGCCAGGACGTTGGCAATATCAGTTGGTTCTGTAATTTTCATGCCGTTGTGTTGTAACTCAGAGCAGATCTTGGTGATGCCATTGAGATTCTTAACATAGCTATAGAATGCTTTGTGGTTGTCCCTAGAATCAGTGGTAATTTTGTTATTGTAGCTAGCTTTGGAGGATCTTATAAGGGATCTCAGCTTCTTACTGAGGCTGACCAGGGATCTTCTCCACTCATGGGATTTTACTCTCTTTTGCAACAGTTTCTTCCTTCTATTGTAGAGTTTGTTTATGGCAGGGGACCACCAGATTTGCTTCCTGTTTTTGGAGGATAGCGTCTTGGTTCTGTTTGGGATAGCACGATCCATGCACTTGTGTAAGTGCTTATAGAGTGCATCTGTGTAGGATTCAGCAGTCGGAACTGTATTGTTGGATTAGCTGATGATATACTTATAACACCCTAAAAATATTCACAAGGGTAATCATTTTAGTGGCAACTCCCAAGAACTGAAAAAAAAAAAACTGAAGGCCCACTGCCCATCCTTACTAATGCATGCCAGCCCTAATCCTAAATATGCCTGTAACCCAAATACTAAACTATACCTTAGAAGAACACGTTCCATAATACTACCACTATTCAGACAAAGTATGTCTGAATTTAGCGGTAGGATTTTGGTTAATGGATTGAAAAAAAGGAGCTGTTTCCTTTTGCAATATTTTTTTTTTTTTTAAGTAGTTGATCTTTGAAATGCAGGTATGATTACTTGTGCTTCAATGCTTGTGAATTTAGGTAAATCAACCTGCACTTATAGGTTTATAAGTTAGTACTAGGCTGCTGACCAGTTCACCATTTGTAACCTAGCCACAAAATACCAATTATAATTTACCAAGACATGAATTAATACCAGACCCCATTGTAATGAGTATATTATACCTTGTTTGAACCCCTTTCCATAAGCATTTGAGGGGGTGGACCAGAGGTGTACTTAAAACTGCTCATCCAGTCATCCAGGTTGCTCATAAAAAAGGTCAGCGAACTACACTGCTTTATATCCAGTGTGTGTGTGTGTGTGGGGGCTCTTCCATAAAAGAGGGATTCTCTGATGGATATCTATCTGGCCAGCAGGTCCTGTTTATGTCTGAGTGGATGTTCATATCACCTGAGTGGTTTAGGGTGTTTTTAGTTTTGTAAATGTGTAGGAGGTCACATAGGACTGGATCCTTTGAGGCTCTGTATGCTAGACAGAAGACCCCTCTCAGAAGTCTATAGAAAACTGAGAAGAGGTAGAGCATTTTAAGGTGGCCATGGTAGCTCAAGCCAGACATGCCCTTAATTGCTTTGGTAAGGAAATGTTGCAGTCCTACGAGCTGGATCATATGTCTACACAAGTACATACAAAAAGAGATTTTACACTATTTTTGGCCTGATAGGGGAAAGGTAAAAGGGAATAATGACTTCCTTGGATCTAGAGGATATAGCCCTGGTAATTAGTTTGGCTATATAAAAGGATTTCCGAGGATACATTGTGGTCAAAGGATAGTTTGTTGTCTATAAAACTGCCCTAATGATAGAGTCATTTTTTAAATGGTGGTTACCTACATGGTAGGATCATGAGTGCTATGGCTTGGTAAAGACACATTGCTACATTTCATGGCATTTAATTTGAATCCATGGTTGAAGCACCACGTTAATGTGTGTTAAGCCCTCCTGGCGAATGTGGAGGTCAGCTAGGGAATTTATGACAATCCACATTTGTAATCTTCAGGGCCCTGTTAGGCCACATAGGTCCAAGTGACTTAAGACCAGCCCTGATATTTGTATTCATAAACATGGGCGATGATATTATTGCGATTATCTGTGACACTGATGCTAGAGAGATGAGGTGTTTTCCATTGGTCTTTCAAGGGTTGGTGGTGGTTGTTATGGGTCTAATGACAGAGGCTAGAAAAGGAATCTTGTATCATTACCCCAGCCTACTTGCTCCATGCCTTCGGCCTGTAGTAGTAAAAGTATTAAAATCACAAGCCCTAACACCAGAACTAGGCACAGGGTAAACAAATTCTGAGCGGTTTTCTGCATATAGTACGTAAGGCACTGTAGTTTTGCCTTGCCGTCATGTCTCTTAATAAAACCATCCATAAGCCATATGAAACCCATCCATGAGCCAAATCAATTGTTAATGGATACCTAACTGGCTTTCATCCTTATTTTATATTATTATATTTTTCTGACCTTCTTACATCTTGAAAGGGCGCTAATTGTATCCCTTAAATTGTTGAATATACACTCTTATTTAGTTTACATAGTGATAACAACAAGGGGTTCATAGTGCTCACAATACGTCAGCTGTCCTATTATCTTAAACAATTAATATTGCAGTAATATGGGTGAAGGTCAGCTTGCTATGTTGGCATGTGCTAATCTGAACAAGATATTTAACCCAGTATCCTAACCCATTTATTTTATGAGTTTTAGTTTTGTGGTCTTGATGACTCAGCTGCCTCTGTTTTCAAACTCTCCATTAAACGGGAAAGTTCAAGTGCTTCAACAGGAAGAAAAGCTTTCACAGACATTTAATTTTTAGTGGGTATCCCACAAGGCATGTTCTAGTCCCTTATTATTTCACTAACTTCATTAACACTATCTTACACTCCTGTAATTCTAGCAAATGACTCTTTACATTTAAGCCAAGTATATGTATTTATACTGGGGTTCCTATTATGAGAGTAAAGATTCCTTTAGGCAAATACGAAGACGTTGACCCATATTGTGCGAAGTACGTAAACCGCGAAAGTTCAAAATCACGAAGTTCGAAATGTCGATTTGTTTTGGTTGGCCCATCTGCGGTATAGCTCTGTAAGGTAAGTGTGCAATAGATAGGAATTTAATGTTAGGATTTGGGTTAAGGTAAGTGCATAGATAGGTAATGTATGTAAGAGTTAGTGTAGTGTTAGAAGTAGGTGTTTTTTAAATGTATGTATGTGTTTTATTTATTTTGTTTGGGTGTATGTGTGTAGGGGAAGTGTGCGGTAGTTACGGACCTTACAGTTAGGAAGGGGTTAAGGATAGTGCATAATTAGTTTTGGGTTTAGTATAGTGTTGGAGATAGGGGTTTTTTTTAAATGTATGTATGTGTTTTATTTATTTTGTTTGGATGTATGTGTGTAGGGGAAGTGTGCGGTAGTTAAGGACCTTAGGGTTAGGGAGGGGTTAAGGAGAGTGCATAGATAGTTGTGTTTGTGGGGTTTAGTGTAGTGTTGGAGGTAGGGTTTTGGTGCTTTAGTTTAGGTTAGAAGTAGGGTTTGGTTAGTGTATGTATGTGGTTTATTTATTTTGTTTGGGTAGGTAGTATGTAGCGGGTGGTGGGGTTGGCCGACTATGACAGTTCAATATTTTTTTTTTCGTGGTTTAGTGTGTTTGGGATTTTCACGGTTTGCGGTATAGGGGTTGATGTTTTGGTATTCGCGCATATGTTTTTTTGCTTTGGTAATATAGACCCTTATACTGATATGGATGCTTTCCAAATGCAGGAGTTCCTCAAGATCAGGCAATTTATTATTTAGACTTCTGGTGTTAAGGATTGCTAACTTAATGTGATCGGATTTTGTAACTGATATATCAGTTATATTGGAATGTCTGTCAACTGGACTGTTTCTACAAAAGGTACTATGAGGGCAGCAAAGGCTTTAGGCAATATTTGAAAAAAATTGGAATGAGAGGTGGAGGCAATCATTACCAAAGCAAGTTGTACTGTTCAGTATCTCATTCCATATTGATACTTGCTGGATCCCCAGGAATGACAACAGCTATTTAGCCCATTACTGCAGTCAATTACCTTTCCTTTGAATCTTGGCATCATTCAAGGTGATGGAAGGATTCCACTTAGGATTAGTGTCTTACCTGCGTTTGTTACATGCATGGAGAGTTCTAACATGTTTATCTGTGTGCTCCTTGGTTTTTTTTGTCTCAACTCATTTGGTTCCACAAGGACACACACACACACACACACACACACACACACACACACACACACACACACACACACACACACATCACTAAATCAATGCAGTAGTGTAAGAAATCCTGGCATCTGGAAGACATCTCATGGTAACCTTGTCCAGACTTGTAATTGAAAAACAGTGTGCCTGACATTAGCTGGCTATCACTGAAAGATTTCTGTTTATGCCTTAGTCACCTATCACTAAAACATTTCTGTTAATGTTTTAGTCACCTAGCACTAAAACATTTCTGTTGATGTTTTAGTCGCCTATCACTAAAACATGTCTATCGATGTTTTAGTTGCCTATCACTTAACATTTCTGTTGTTGCTTTAACCGTTTATCACTAAAATATTTCTGTTGATGCTTAGCTTTAGTCACCTATCACTAAATCTTTTCTGTTGATGTTTTAGTCATCTGTCGCCTATCACTAAAACATTTCTATTGATGCCTTAGCCACCTATCACTAAAACATTTCTGCTGATACTTTAGTTGCCTATCACTAAAATATGTCTGTTGATGCCTTAGTCACCTATCACTAAAAATTTCTGTTGTTTGTCCCCTGTCACTAAAACATTTTTGTTGATACTTTAGTCGCCTATTACTAAAACATTTCTGCTGATTCTTTAGTCACCTATCACTAAAACATTTCTGTTGATGTTTTAGTCGCCTATCACTAAAACATTTTTGTTGATGTCTTAGTCGCCTTCTGTTGATGTTTTAGTCGCCTATCACTAAAATATTTCTGTTGATACTTTAGTCAGCTGTTAGTAAAACATTTCTTTTGATGCACTAAAACATTTCTGTTGATGTATTAGTCACCTGTCACTAAAACATATCTGTTGATGCTTTAGTCGCCTGTCAGTAAAACATTTCTTTTGATGCACTAAAACATTTCTGTGGATGTTTTAGTCACCTATCACTAAAACATTTCTGTTGATACCTTAGTCACCTATCACTAAAACATTTCTGTTGATGTTTTAGTCGCCTATCACTAAAACATTTTTGTTGATGCCTTAGTCGCCTTCTGTTGATGTTTTAGTCGCCTATCACTAAAATATTTCTGTTGATGCTTTAGTCAGCTGTTAGTAAAACATTTCTTTTGATGCACTAAAACATATCTGTTGATGCTTTAGTCGCCTGTCAGTAAAACATTTCTTTTGATGCACTAAAACATTTCTGTGGATGTTTTAGTCACCTATCACTAAAACATTTCTGTTGATACCTTAGTCAACTATTACTAAAACATTTCTGTTGATTCTTTAGTCGCCTATCACTAAAACATTTCTGTTGACGTTTTAGTTGCCTATCACTAAAACATTTCTGTTGATGTTTTAGTCGCATATCACTAAAACATTTCTGTTGATGTTTTAGTCACCTATCACTAAAACATTTCTGTTGATGCCTTAGTCAACTATTACTAAAACATTTCTGTTGATGTTTTAGTTGCCTATCACTAAAACATTTCTCTTGATGTTTTAGTTGCCTATCACTAAAACATTTCTCTTGATGTTTTTGTCGCAAGTCGCATATCACTAAAACATTTCTGTTGATGCTGTGTTGCAGACTAGTACATATGGAGTATTTTTGCTCTGGGTGACTATGGTAGGTTTGAATAAGTGGCTTGATTTTTGTTGAGACTTAATACTTTTATTTCTAAGAGGGTTTGGGTGTGATGTTTTTATAGTCTCAGCATAAGTCATTGTGTTATTAGTGAAGTATAATGCTGGAAGTATAGGAAGCTCACAGGGCAAGTTTTTAGTTAAGAGGGATGCCTCCAGATTAATTAGTTAGTTCTCACAGACTGTACTATTAAAGATAGGAATAAGTTCATAGTCTGTGAACATATCACAGTCAGTATACTGTCACTGGTGACCTAGTAACAAAAGGCTAGTAACAGAGATGAAATTATAGCGCGACCTTCCATTTTGTCCAGTGCTTTGGTATTTATATGAGTAATGTTAAAGCAGCAGACGGTATATGCAATTATGGTAATATACTGTAAATACATACATATTTGCAGTATTACTGTTAACACTTTTCAGGTTTTTACACTGACTTCTCTCAAGTTCAGCAATACAATCATTTGAATGGCAGCTTATTTACGTTTTTATTGGCTTACCATTTATGTTCATGCCTTGACCCTTGAATATCATGTAGATGTGTTTTAGAAGGATATTCTTCTAAACCTCAATCCTCATATAACCGAACTTCATTTTGGCAAGACTAAAACAGCAAAAACTGAAATAACCGAATGGAGAATTTTTCCCAAAGTAAGTAAACACTTGCCCAGACTTACATGAAACACACACCAAAGTAAATAAAACCCATCTAGATTGGCGGCTATGCCCACCATATACTCAATGTGGGGGCTGTGCCGCCCACCCCTCAAGTATATGTACCAACTCCGGGATTGTACTACAGTGAAAAAAAGGGCATGTTGGGAAAGTTTTTACTTACCTTGGAAAAACTTGCCATTCGGGTATTTAAGCTTTTGCGATTTTTGTCTTGTGAAAATAAGACTCAGTTATGAAGTTCAATTATATGAGGTTCGAGGTTTAGAAGTAGATCTGTTTAAGACAGCATCTTGCCATAATAAAAATGATTCCTGAATAAGAAAAAGCAGCAAGGACCAAGACTTCTGATACAACAATTACTTTTACCAGGACTTTTATAATGACCTTTATCTCACTTAATAAAATATGTCTTTCATCTTTAAACTATATTTTATTTATTTAACACTCCAATCTTTCTCTCTAATCTCAAATAACTTTGCTTCTATTGTTGCTACTTTTGTAAAAAAAAAAAAAAAAAAAATTTTATTTGCTTGTTTTTACTACATAACTAGTATTACATAATTGGTATTATTTGCTCTTTGTTAGTTTGCATAACCTGACCTGAACTAATATCCTTGTATTTTTGCTCTTTGTCTATATCATAAGTGACTATTTTACATGTATTTCTATAACCATTATAACCATGCTTTAATCTGAGGAGCTTTTCTCCCCGGGCCTCCACTGAAAATGGACAACGATCCAGTTGGACTAGCCCGGTCAACAAATGTAAAATAAATAAATAAAATAAAATGTTTTTTCTTAAAGCACTACATGCTGTTTTTGTTCTGAAATATATTTCTTATGTGCAGAAGTAATATGTATACCCAGCTTAATAATAAGTGGGGTTTGCTATATTGCTGGCTTGGAGGGCTGAAGAGGAGTTGCCTGCAATTTTTGCACTTTATGAAATAAGTAAGGACTAGTAATCATTGCCAAGGAAAGGGAAATTGTATTGGTGAAAGGGAAATGATTTCTTCTCTGCTGCCATATGTAGCTTCCTGACCATATTGTATGGCTACCACTTCTTGAAGTTAATGTACATGCAGTAGATCTAGAGGAATTTACAGCAGTGGTGCTACACTGATTGTTTATACTTCTACACTCGAATGGTACAGATAATGTTGCATTTCCCAGACTACAGAAATTAAACATGTTAGAATATTAAAATATTCATTTAGTCAGTCATTAATTTATTCATTCTCCAATTACCTGCCTTATCCTTTTTATGGTCACAGGGGAGCCAAGGTACTCCACAATGCAAGGCAGAGAAGCCAATTCCTCATAAGATGCCAGTCTATCATAGGACATGTGTACTACTCACCCAATGCATGCATGCTTATGGGCACTATGAAAGATTGTCAATTAACCTATAGCATGTGCTTGGGATCTGGTAAAAATACCTATAGACTGCAGAAGTCCTAAGTTTGATTCCCAAAACCTCTATTTGCTTACAGTGTGACACTGAATAAGTCATTTAGCCACCAGGCTATCAAATGGGTTCATGAGGATTAGTGCTCTACCCCAGTTAACATACGCATACATACATATATACATATATGTGTAAATACATACATACATATGTACATATATGTGTATACGCTGTGAGGGAACAATGCTAACTGATACAGACCTGTGCTACCCAGTATCAAAGTAGTTACATACTGTCTTGTCCACTATTACACCAGAACACTCAGCTGACTATTTGTTGTAGAGTCAAATGGATGTTTTGCTTTTTGAGTAAATGTGTGCCCTCCCTTTGTTAACTTCATCACCTTTCTGTCTGCTATGCCCTATTTTTATCAGGCAGCGGATCTGGTAATTAGAGTTTAAGACAAATCGCCACTGACAACAATAACAAAAAAGCTCCATAAATGAATGCAGTGGGGGTGGGGTAGAACCAGAATGGTTATGTAAATCATATGCATGATACTATTACAGGAAAGAAATTATGTCTGTAAAAGACAGAAAAGTAGGCCCATCTACGACAAGACAAAAAGAAAATATGTGGAAGATGTAGCTTCCCTTTCTACCTAGGCAAGTAGATCTCAAAAATTCACGTCCGATTAAAAATGCGGCCAGATCATAAGAACAGGGTGTATTTATAGACTCAAGTTGATGTTGCTGTAAATTATAAATAGTGGAGGGACATGTTCAGGCCATTCTATTGTATTGTTTTTTTTTTCTTTTTCTTTTTTTTGTTTGCTTTTTTTTTTTTTTTTTTTTTATAATTTGTGATTATGTAGCTGCCAGGAACATTAGGGTGTTCAAAGTCTCATCCAAACTATTGTCTTCTAATTAAAAAAAAAAAAAAAACAAAAACACTTCTACTGTCCGACAGAGACCTCTAAATCAGTGTCAGGAAATGCATGTTAACACTAGCTTTGCTGAGTTCCTTGAAAACATTTAAAAATGGACAAGATTCAAAGAACCTGTTGACATTCTGTACTTTTCCACAGCTGACAGTGATGAACAAATTTACGTTTCACTAAATCTTCTGCTGATTCTAGGCTTCCAGGTCAACAAAGTAATATGTTTTTATATAAATGAGTACATTTTATCTTTTTTATTTAACTGTGTAAAACAATTTCTCATAATCTCTCCTAAAACAGACTTCTGCAGAGTTAGTCTGCCTTAATCCTAACATAACTACCGAATCCTTGAGTTTAAAATGTTCCTCAGAACGGTGAAGTTTAAACTTGCCTGTTATCCATGCACAATGAAGAGGTATTTATCACCAGCAGTTCAGTTCCTTACCTCCTTATTGATGGGTGAATTTGAAATAAAAACAGAAAGACTAGTATCTCAACTCTGTCATCACTACCTCTCCCATCTAAATGTCTTCCATTTCATTTTGAAGTCTTTAGTAGAGTGAGTTATGACATCACTCCTGACTCATAAGCCCTGTGCATTGTACTTATTTTTCCTATAAGTTAAAGGCATTTAGTTCTGTATCTAGTGATGCATTTATAATATTTATGTCTGAATTTCTCAGTCAGTTGTACATTTTTATTTTGGTAGCAATATATAGTAAACATGTACTTTGTCTGTTTGATGCTCATCCAAATTAGTTCAGTGGTACTTTTGGGATTGCCATACTTTTATTTTTAGAATTGTTTACATCTGCCTTGTGCCATGAGCAAGATTAAGTGTTTCTAAATCAATCCAATATCCAAGCCAATATACATAAAATAAATAAAATCAGCTATGGGAAGTTCCCTTTATAGATTAATAAAACTGCCCCTTCTTAAATCTAATTTCAAATGTCACTTAATCTTCAGTATTCTGTTGGCTTTACAAAATCCAAACTGTCTACAAATCATACCTCTCAACCTGTTAGAGTAAGAAATCTGAACAAAGGCACAAATAATGGGTGGACAGAGGCCAAAAAATAGGGATACTTTTTAAATATTGCTCTTTCAAACTTAGAAAGTGGATAGACTAACGGGTTACGCATTAGCATGAATTTTCTGAAAGATATGAAGTCTGAAACTGAAATGTGTGCCATTATTTTCTGACTTCAGTCCTCAATGATTTGCCAGTGATTTGCCAGAAAACCACAATTTTATGAGTTACAGACCAAAAATATGAGTAAAAAATCTGGACATTCTGCAAAAATCTGAGAGGGATGCTGCAAATGTTTATACTCTTCTTCTCCTGGAAGTCTAGTGGTTTCCAACCTATACGTCACTACATGCAGTCATCTTCTGTCATTGCTTTCTTTAGAACAGAAACTGATGACAAAGCCTTCTCTACATATCTTTCCTCAGCTTTGTTGTAAACAGATAATAAACATATGCCTGAAGCATTGTCATGAAAGTATTCAGAGCTGATAGTCAACCATTGTTTTGATTTTATTTTATCCTTTGTTGACTGGGTTAGTGTCACTGGGCTAGTGGCCTGTTGTTAGGGGAGACCTAAAATGTTTTTTATTCTGCAAGGTGAAACTTGACCAAGGTATTGGAGAACTTCCTATACCCTTTTCAATAGGTGACATGGAATCTTTTACATTCACCTGTACTACAACAATTCAAGCAGCTTGTACTTCAGTTTCACATCTCATCCAAAAGGTGATATACTCAGGAGTGTAGCACCTACTTTATGCTGCATTGTAGTATCAGCAGTCCATTTATCTAGTGGGGAGATAGAACCGCAGCCTTCTGCACCAAAGGCAAGTGTGCTACATGTGGCATCACTGACACTGGTTTTCATTTATTTTCAAGCCTATTGTTTGACACATTAGGGAATGGTGTTCCTATACTATGACTCATATATGCTACTTGCAAAACAGGAAAAGTTCTGTATGCATATTACACCTAGAATGGTTAAGCTTGCCATTCATTGTACAAATGCCATAATGATTATCAAGACATGGTGTAGTTTGTTGAGAAAAGCTGTTGAACCAGCCAATATGTTATGCATGAGATGCACAACTAGTTTTTTTATTTGTACTAGAATGACAATGTAAAATAAATTTATTTTTAAGCAAGTTCATTTTATGAAGTAATATTACTAAGAAAAAGAGTTTTGGTGTTCAATATTAATGTATCTGCAAAAGGCTTTGGATATACTTTATTTATTTATTAACATTTGTTTACCAGGATTGTCCAACTGGACACCAGCTGTCCTTTTTCAGCAGAGGCCAGGGGAGAAAAGCACCACAGGTTACATAGTAATTTGATGAAATTAGTTAACAAAGTGTAACAATGTTTATCAATAATTAAAAAAAATTAACCAAAGTTTAAAAGTTTAATAAGTTAATTTAGAAGAAAGCTGGTTGCAAAATATATAGGTGAGCCTAAGTACAATATATATATATATATATATATATATATATATATATATATATATATTGTTTGTGTCTTTTGGCTTTTCCCGGTTAGGGGTCGCCACAGCAGAACTCCGGTCCGCTAATGACTGGCAGTAGATTTTTTACGTACTGGCTTGCTGGGCCTAATGCACAACCTTCAACGAAGGAACGCCCATTCACACATGTCGCTACACAGAAGACGCTCTAACTGAGAATCGAACGGGCAACGTCTAACTGTGAGGCGACAACGCTACCGCAGCACCACCACATATATATATATATATATATATATATATATATATATATATATATATGTATATACAATCAACTGCATAGAAGAAAAAGTATGACAGATAAATATATTGAGTTCAATCTGCATAGGGCAGAGTATAAGACCATGGAAACATGTTTAATAGGGGGTGACTATGGATAATAGCATAGCAGAGGTGGATTCTGGCAGGATCATTGCAGTTACAAAGTTGGTTTTCATAAAGTTGGGATTTAAGGAGTTTTTTGAATGTGGTAGAGTGGTTTTGTAGCCTGAGGTGTGGGGGAAGTGTGGTCCATATTTTTGCAACTTCATGAGGGAATAGAGATTGCTCTTGAGATATTTTTACATGGGATGACTACTAGGGCTTTGTTACTGGATCAAAGCTCCCTATTGGTGCTGTGGAACTTTAGTAGGCCTGTCAGGGCATGGGTTTTGTTAGGATGGTACAGTATTTGATGGGCTAAATTGAGTTGGTGGTAGTGAAGTAGGTTAGGGAATTCTGACCAGTGTAGGTTATGTAGGGATTGGCAGTGGTGAGAGCATGATTTAGCACTGGTTGCAAACCTAGCTATTTTGTTGTAACATGTTGGGAGTTTGTTATGGTCAGTTTTATTTAGATTTATTAATACTGGAGATGCATACAATAGGGTTGATAAGAGATGAGTTCTGGCTACGACAGAGGCAGCCTAATTTTTTTTTGGACTTTGGAGATGGTTAGGGATATGTGTTTATTGAATTTAAGTTGGTGGTCAATTGTAAGTCCTAGTAGTTTGGCCTTTGAAACAGGAGATATGAGGGTTTTATTAGCTGAAAGAATGGAGAAGGTGGGGTCAAAGGTCTTGTTGGGTTAATCTGTTTTAATAAGTGAGGCATATATCTTTGATTGATAAAAATTTCAATTCCAATTACCTGCTCTGTGCCAAAAATAACACCATATTATGCCATATACATCCAGGCTCGAAAAAGGAGATAAACACTATTAAGTGTGTGTGTGTGTGTGTGTGTGTGTGTGTGTGTGTGTGTGTGTGTGTGTGTGTGTGTATATATATATATATATATATATATATATATATATATATATATATGTTGCCAAGACCCTTTAAGAGTGTACACATAAATCTATATGGCTAGGCATCTTATGGTTCCCCTGACTGCTTACCTAATACCATTCCTACATTCCAGTGCAATAAAACTACATTGTCTTTTAGGCTGGAAGACAGAAAATATTGGTGCTTTCATAGCTTTCATATTTGTTAATCTGAAGATAACTCCAAATAAATATATTTTATTGCCAATGGACTATTTTGCAACTGTTTTAGTGTCTTTTAGTATGGTGCCTGTTGATATTAGGCTTCACCATATGGTTTTATTTTTGCATTAGGTATTGTATTTATTTCTGAGGTGGGAACATGTATCTATGCAGCTATTTACATGTGCATAGAATTTGGCAGTAAAGGATACTCCATAAACAGTGCGGTTGTGAAGAGACAAGGGGCTTTTGAATTTAGCCAGGTTATCAATCTGTTTTAAACGATTAAAGTTTACACAGTCTCTGAACTCCAAGGTATTGGAAGTTGTTTCAGGCTTCAATCTTATGATGAATGTAACTGATCTGTGGTCTGATTGACCAGGTATTAAATTACCATTGTGAGGAGAATAGCTGTCTCGTATTGGAAAGGAACAAATCCAGATTTTGTTACCCATGGTTAGGGTGCAGACAAACTGGTCCGAAGAGTTTGTGTTGATGGAGTGCCAATATGTCTGAGACTACATTTTGAGGATGTCTACATCTCCCAGTTTATGGAAGGGTAGTTGAAGTCCTTTATGAGAATGGTGATTGGATTAAAACATAGAGAATCCATACTAGTTAGGAGCTGTGAGCTGAGGAGGACATACAGGGGGTCCTAAAGATAGTTATGATATTATAGGGGGGTTTGTTAAAAGTAAGTTGGAAATAGAGTAGTTTCAGGCCATTAAATTGCCTAATGAGTCTGAAGGTGATTTTTTTAAATAATATGTAAATATCCCCTCCTTTAGTGTCTTTGTTTAATGCAGCAAGCCTGAACGTTTGGTAAGCATTGAAACTCTGCCCTGTCCTACCCTGTTATGGCTCCTAATCTTGAACAGCAGTACCTTAATGCTATCCAGATTTTGTTCTGTTATGTTAGAAGCTTTAGAATACTGGCACAGTCCATGAAAGCCACTATGAGGGTGGAAAAGGATTTAACTACTATATAAAAGCCTTAGGGGGAAAGGTACAGACCATCCTTCGCAAAGCAGGTAGGACTATCTATTATCTCCTCCTAGACTGATATATATTTTAGTCCCTTTTAATGACATCAGATGCTATGCCAATTGTTGAAAACATTAATATTTTATTTATATTGTAGCATCATTCTTGGTGATGATAGAATACTGCTCAAGGCTAGGTTTATACCAGCCTCAGCCACAGTTTCTGACAACTCCATTATGTCTGTCTTCTTATAGTCCAGGAAAGTATGTCTCAATTCATTTACACCTACATGTACTATGACTGTATCATACATGTACTTGTGGTGCAGGAACTCAAGTGCTTATGTAAAGTGGCAAGTCCTGGTGCCTGATAGGCAACTGACCATGGCCATTTCTTTGCATAGCCTGATGAGTGATACACTGGTGTGTCTCACTATGGTGTCACCTATGATAAGGATATTGAATTGTCTTGAGGTTTGCCTTAAGGTCTTTTGACCTGAGTTAATTGTAACTCTTAGATGTATGTTTCATGATGGGTACAACATGTGTTGTATGTCTGTGAAGTTGCTGAGGGTACTTATTTATGGTTTACCATCAAAATATTGAAATTTGGTTCAGCGAATGTGGAAAGTCGAACATTAGTTAGTCGACTTTCCATGTTGCCGAACAATAGGAGATCGAGATTACATATCAGTGAATGCAAGTGTGCATTCGGTGATAGTAACTCGATGTTGTGAGTAGAATCGTGGTACAGACAGAAAGGGAAATGTATCGCTTTCCTCATTGTAGTGCAAATCTCAGAGTTAGAATATTTAATTTGCAGGGGGGGTGGAAGTGCAGGGGGGCTTGCCCCCCGCTAAAACATGAATGACAGTGTAGGTGTTTCACTTACGTTTGCACCTGCACTGCCATCATGGCCGATTTGTGACATAAATATTGAATCTGTTGAATTCAAACAACAGATTTGACATTATAACCAATTGTAACGTTGTCTCGGGATACCTATTTCATCCAGGCTGACTACAGAGACAGTTGGAAACTCCATAGCCATGGTTCTAGGTGCTTAACAATGTGGCTACAGAAGGAGCAGAGCCTGTAAGCTTTAGAGTTAATTTACAGAGGTTCAATCTGTCTAAAACAAACAATTTAAATCTACACATGAAGAATACATCATCACCTAATGCCAACCAGAGCCTCTTTGTGCAACTACTGAATATTTAAAGTACAATATAAAATGAGAGAGTTTGTTGAATACAGAAAGTTAAGGCTCTAAATGCCTGCATCTATATAGTGAAATGTGTTATTTATAACACAGAATATAAGCCCACAACTAGCCTGGGAACCTTCTTATATCACCAGAAGGAACCAATAAATTAATGTTATCAAAAACTCATTAATTTAGCCACTCACTACAGTGGGCAAGAATGATAAACAGCGGGATGTCCCTATTTTGCTTATCTCATCAAAAGAAAAACTGTACCACTAATTCCAAGCTGGTTCTTAAAAATCAGGTGACAGGCTCTTTAGTGATCAGCAGGCTCACCCCAAATGTCCTTTGGGTCCATAGGCTTATTGTGGCTTTCTACTGGTAGATGTCCCAGATAGCACATACAATAACTGTGCAAGAGAGCTAAGCTACACAGTGGTTTAAACCCAGACCAGTCAGAGAAATTCCAAACACACTACCCAAACAGACACAGTCAATGTATCGGTGCTCTTTCTTTCACTTGGAGCAACACAGTAGCACCAATCCCAATTTAGCTTCTAAAAAGTAGTTTGCAGGCTTTCCAGTCATTGGTAGTCTCTGGGAAGGCTAGATAATAATTCCCACATGCTCATTCTTTCCCAAGGAGAAAAGCCAAAGCACTAATCTCAAGTTGATGTGGGTTGCAGGCTACTAGTACTTTGTTTGTAGGCTTGTTCAAATGCTTGCAGTTTCAAACGTAGGATGGAACAAAATGGATTAGTTATCTTCATATTGTAGTGTGTACTAAATAATGGGAGGCTATGAAAGGCAGAAAGAGTAAATGAACTATCGATAGTCTAAGAGGATGGTTTTCCTAGACTGAACTTTTAATGTCTACTAGTATGAGCGGACATAATAAGACCAGGAGGATCTTCCAATTCAAATATACAACAAGGGCGGGACACTCAAGAGCCACTTAATCTCACAACAGCAGCAGGTACAGTGGCTGCTACAAAAAACTAAAACCTTTTCCTTTTCTGACCACCTTTAAGAATAAATGCTACTTCTCAGCTCCTCCCACAGATCAACGAGCATTAATTTCTTTGTAGTCAGTCCGGACAACAGAAAATATTTTCCAACTTGTCCTAAATACTTAATTTTAAAATTCCAATATAAAAACAAATTCAAAATACATGGCTGTAAAGTGAAACAAATTTAAGCTAAAGAAAACTGCAATAAATGAAAGAATAAAAACAAAGCGACACTGCAAAGTTGAAGGTTGTGCATTAGGGCTGGCAACTCAGCATGTAAAAATCAACTGCCAATCATTAGTGAACCAGAGTTGCGCTGTGGCGACCCCTAACCGGGAAAAGCCGAAAGACACAACAAGACACAACAACAACACACGTTGTCTGATATGGGGAAAATTTTAAAATCTGGCTAACTGGAACCACTGAAGAGATTACCTTCTTCAATGAAAACCAGGGGCGGCTCTTGGTAATGGACTGCAACCCCCCCCAGCTAAAAACTAACTCCCAGAACGAATTGCATGCATGTGTGCTCGGCATTCCAGGTCAACCAGAGCTGCATGCATGAGTGCAGGAATCTGGACTGGGTAAACAGCAGTCCGGATTCAGAGGAAGATATTTCGCACAGAGATGCCCCAGAGGTCTATGTGGTTCTAACCACATAGACTGGAAGGGGATCAGATTGCAATGTTTGCAGTCTGGATAGACTGCCTGCTCTCTCGCAATGCTTGGATTGTACAGCAGAACGTAGATGAAGGCTGCAGAGGGAATCCAATGTTCGTAGCAGGGATTTTAGATGAAGCAGGTACAGGTGTGTGTGTGCGTGTGTGTGTGTGTGTGTGTGTGTGTGTGTGTGTGTGTGTGTGTGTGTGTGTGTGTGTGTGTCCAATGTTCGTAGCAGGGATTTTAGATGAAGCAGGTATTGGTGTGTGTGTGTGTATGTGTGTGTGTGTGTGTGTGTGTGTGTGTGTGTGTGTGTGTGTGTGTGTGTGTGATTGTGTACAGCAACACTGCAAAAAGGCTATCAGTGCATCTTTGTGAGAGTGACACACATTCCAGTTAGTTTGTGTCATCATCACTGACAGGCTAGGTCTGAATTTTCTCTTTTCCTTGTTTTGCATGCTCTGCATTTTGTTCTGTACAGCTACCTTAAAGACAGGAGTGTGCAGAAACAGCCGAGCAGCTAAAGTAGAAGTGTCGCTGAAAAGTTTATGGCCCCCCCCAAAGAAAACACACACACACACACACACACACACACACACACACACACACACACACACACACATGATCAGCTACAAGTTACGTCATTGTATATGATGAATGCGTGTGTCCACTTCGGACATTTGAAAGAAAAGTGTGGTGTGTATATGTGTGTGCCCGCCGAGCACTATACAGCTTTAATCCTTAGTTTGTTAAGGTAACTTTTTGTCTTAACCTCTTCGGCCAAGGGAAACAATGCATGGCAACAGTCTTTTCAACTTTTTGCAGTCAGCTCACTAACATACTAAATGGCTATTAATTCAAAAACATTTATCAATATGCAGCCCCATTGGCATTAAAAATAAATAAATGACATACATTTTCCAGGTGATGTGCTTGTAGCTTCAAGTCTAATTCTAGATTTCTATGTTCAGTACTCTACTGGTTGGGAAGGCGGTTCTATTTTCTGACATTAAGGCTCAGTCTTAAAATAAGATTCGGGCATTTTTCTTTATTCCCTTCTATTTTTCATGTTTTAAAGTTGAAGTATATTGGGGGTGCATCAGGAGTTCCTTTGTATTACTTCAGTTTCCGAAATCATATTTTTACTGTAGTCACACATTAAGAAATGTGCGTAAATCTTACTTTATGGAGTGCTGCTGTACAACAGCTATAAATATAAAGTTTATCTGTCTCTATATAATGCCTTGCATGCTGACTTGCTGATACCTTTGCTTTAATTTAATTTAATTTTTTTTCGAGGGAGACAAATACAGACCTCTTACTTATTTGTGTAGTTGGGGGAGCAAAAAGTGTTCCAGAGGTAAATTTCTTCCTTTTGGTTTGCTGCTGTAGAGAAAAGGTAGCCTTTTCCTATTAGGATATTCTTGGTTCTGTGCAGATGTAACATTGCTATATATAAACACATTTGTGTACCTTATAAATAACAAGTACACAAACTGTCAGAACTCAATGAATATTCTACCAAATCTTGAACAACCTTAAGACTGTTTGAATCAGATGTGGGATAGTATGTAACAAGCACATGCTCTCTCTGTATCTTAAACCATAATTAAAAGGTAAATAGGAGATGATTAGTTGTGTCATGCCAAGAGTTTGTATGTGCCCTGCAATGGGTCAGCAACCTGTCCAGGATTAGATTCTGTGCTTTTATTCTTTGAGTGTTGTGATGGGTCCTGCTTCCCCATGACATTGAATTATATTTAGTAAATAGTTAAAGAATGAATGAAAAATAAAGAAAATCCAGTGTTCAGTACATAACCATTACATTTCATTGTGCTTTGCAGGTTTTGCACTGCTTGAGTAGTGTTACTCTGACTTTTCTCTTTCCCATGCATTTTAATGTTCAGTACACATGCCCAGAAAAGCTAGACAAACTTTTGAAAGTTGGAATAACTTTCACTTTAGAGTTACAAAAAGAAAATGTCAGGACTGTTAAGCTTTTGGTGTGCAGATGTGTGTGTGTGTGTGTGTGTGTGTGTGTGTGTGTGTGTGTGTGTGTGTGTGTGTGTGTCTATATGTATGTAGTCATATTATGTGGGTTATGTAGGCTACTGAATGCAGTCATTAAAACACAAACAAAACTTTTTACTCTTGTTACCTAGCTGACAGTTGTGTATCACTTAAGGGGAAACTTTCCTTGAGAAAACCTGGCAACCAGTTAGTTGCAGCAAAGTTAAGTGTACTAATACTGGTCTTTTTAGTATACATACATCCACTAATATTTCTCGTGAAACATGATTGACTTATGGCTGAGTACATAGATAGCAGCTGGGATGAAATATTAGGCATTTTGCTGGGTCAGCCTTCCTGAAAGGGTGAACATAAGGAGGACAGAATAAATTGGAAATGTTGGATAAAGTTGTACTCATTTATAGGCAAAATAATGATGAAAGACATAACTAAGGGAGTGAATGTAAAATATGTAGACATTGTCCTTGCATTGTGTATGTATCTAATAAAGTTATGACTGGATTACTATGTGCAACTGCAGCAGTCACAGACAGAGTTGTTCTGACTGACAGGCAGACTGTGTGCAACAGTGCAATATGTGTGTAATGCCGCAGTTAATATATACTGGTGGCTCGAGAGATACCCTCAGGTATACCTGGTGGTAGGTAGAGAATAACTCAGGCTCAAATCCTGTACCTTGGGTGCTGGTAGCAAGAGCCTGAATTCCCTACCCACAACCATTTGTGAAAACTTTTCACATTTTTGCATATTTTTGTTCTGTTCTGCCTCTCATAAAATCTGTGGTTTTTTGGAGTTTTCATTAACTAAATAATTGAGAGTGAAATGGTGCAGTGGTAACATTGTAGCCTCACAGCTACAGGTTCTCTGGTTTGATTCTTGGGTGGGGTGCCTTCTGTGTGGAGTCTGTATGTCACTGATGTGCTCTGGTTTTCTCCCATGTTACAAAGACATGTGTCTGGAGTGTTTCTCCCTGAGCCTCTGCTGAAAATTTGCTTTGTTCAAAGTCAGACTTTCCTGGTTAACAAATGTTAAATAAAAATGACAAGCATTTGAGTTTCAGACTTCATATTCTTCAGAAAGTACATGGTAACATAAAACCTTTTATTCTAGCAATTTTCTAAGTTTATAATATGAATATTTGAAATTTGCCCCTATTTTTGAGGCTGTATTCCCCCATTATTGGCTTTGTCCAGGTTGTTTGTGCTAACAGGTTGAAAGCTATGGTGAGAACTGAATTCACTGAATATGTTTGGGGGCTGTCTTCCTCCATTATTGGCTTTGTCCAGGTGTTTTGGGCTAAGAAGTTGAGAGCTATGGTGAGAACTGAATTCACTAAATGGTAGCCATTTAAGTTTCAGTCTTCCTCTCTTAAGAAACAGCTGATTTGGCATAGTGGTATGTTGCTCTGACTGTTTTGCACAGGGTACTGGGTTCAAGACTTGGCAATGAAATGTATGGTGGTAACACATTTTATTCTAGCAACTTTCCAAGATTATACAAGCAATGTTTAAAATGTGTCCCTGGTTATTGGGTTTTTGTCCCCCCCCCGCCCAATAAATTTTGGCTTTTTCCAGATTTCTTGTGCTGCAAAATTGAGAGATACAGTTGAGTGTCGAGTGGTTTTTACAAGGTGGTCAGAGCTTCAGGGAAAGAGAAAAACTTAAAACAGGCTCCACGAAGTATAATAGTCCACTTTATTCACCACTGTTGTAACACGACATGCAAACGGTTGAAAAATACATAGATAAAAAAATACTAAGCGCTTTCACCCCTCTGTTAGTAGGGCATCTTCAGAGTACAAAACTATTGTGTTGTGCTGCAGTTTAAATAATTGCCAGTTGCTCTAATCAACATAACTAATTGCAAAAGTTGATGGATTAATTAAATAATTAGTCTTAACTTTAGTAAGTAAATCTGTCACACAAAACTCTACATATTTAAAACCTATCTATAAACTTTTAAAAATAATCAACCTAATTTAATATAACTTAGTAAAATTTCCTAAGAAAAATGTATATATATATATATATATATATATATATATATATACATATATATATATATATATATATATATATATATATATATTTAGCGTAAATAGAAATATATAAACATATAAATATAAATATATATAAGTTAATTTAAAAATACATTTGAATATGTATAAATGTGTAGATAAAAATTAATACAAATTTGAGTGAAATTATAAAAATAGTATATAGAATATATGTACAGTTTGAACCTAACATATATATAGATGTTTAATAAACATATAATAAATGTATGTTAACTACTTGTACCACACTAGACTATAGACACATTGAAAACATTTTTGATTATATACAACAATTGTTCTTTGTAAATAATGTACTGTACCTATGAAGGGAAATGTACTTTGTGTATTAAATTATATACAAAGAGATCTCAATTTTAGAATACTTGAAATTGAGATACACCCATTCAGACCAGGTGATGTATCTGCATTTAGCCTGAGCTGCCACAAACATTCTTTTGTCAAAAGTAAATTGTCATAATCACCTCCTTTGTCATACTGATTAGGAATACGGTCTATAACAAAAAATACAAATCTCTTAAATTGCTCACATTTAGTACTGTGGACATATAGAGCATTAGTTGTCTTTTTATTTCTAATGTCCCTGTTATGTTCTAATATTTGATCTTTTAACCTTCTATTTGTTTTTCCCACATAGTAAGCTGCACAGGAAATACATGTTGCTAAATAGATATCTATTTAGCAACATGTATTTCCTGTGCAGCTTACTACGTGGGAAAAACAAATAGAAGGTTAAAAGATCGAATATTAGAACATAACAGGGACATTAGAAACAAAAAGACAACTAATGCTCTATATGTCCACAGTACTAAATGTGAGCAATTTAAGAGATTTGTATTTTTTGTTATAGACCGTATTCCTAATCAGTATGACAAAGGAGGTGATTATGACAATTTACTTTTGACAAAAGAATGTTTGTGACAGCTCAGGCTAACTGCAGATACATCACCTGGTCTGAATGGGTGTATCTCAATTTCGAGTATTCTAAAATGGAGATCTCTTTGTATATAATTTAATACACAAAGTACATTTCCCTTCATAGGTACAGTACATTATTTACAAAGAACAATTGTTGTATATAATCAAAAATGTTTTCAATGTGTCTATAGTCTAGTGTGGTACAAGTAGTTAACATACATTTATTATATGTTTATTAAACATCTATATATATGTTAGGTTCAAACTGTACATATATTCTATATACTATTTTTATAATTTCACTCAAATTTGTATTAATTTTTATCTACACATTTATACATATTAAAATGTATTTTTAAATTAACTTATATATATATTTATATTTATATGTTTATATATTTCTATTTACGTAATAAATATCATATATTATATATATATATATATATATATATATATATATATATATATATATATATATAGATATATACATTTTTCTTAGGAAATTTTACTAAGTTATATTAAATTAGGTTGATTATTTTTAAAAGTTTATAGATAGGTTTTAAATATGTAGAGTTTTGTGTGACAGATTTACTTACTAAAGTTAAGACTAATTATTTAATTAATCCATCAGCTTTTGCAATTAGTTATGTTGATTAGAGCAACTGGCAATTATTTAAACTGCAGCACAACACAATAGTTTTGTACTCTGGAGATGCCCTACTAACAGAGGGGTGAAAGCGCTTAGTATTTTTTTATCTATGTATTTTTCAACCGTTTGCATGTCGTGTTACAACAGTGGTGAATAAAGTGGACTATTATACTTCGTGGAGCCTGTTTTAAGTATTACTGGTATTTGGTTCTTTCAGGGAAAGAGAAGTTTAGTGCTGCTTATGCTAAATCTGCTTGCATTGTTAATAGCACAACAGGTAATGTACTTGCTTTAGATGCAGAAGGCTGTGGGTTCTACTCCTACACTATATAGATGCATTGCTGATACTGTACTGTGTTGTAAAGGGTGTGGATGCTGCAGTCCTGATAATGTCCTCTTTGGCAAAGATATCTAGTAACTATGAACCATTTATCAGTTTGCCATCCACTCCCTATTGCAATATTACTAGCTTATCATTTTTTAATGTAACACAGGCAATTTATTCCTCAAGGGCAACAGGCACTTTATTTGTAGATGAAACAATTAAATATAAAGTTGTTTGTTAGCAGCAACCACTTCATTAGTTACAGATCTCTTTAATGTGGAATTATTTAGATGACTTTTACTTCTGCAGAGATTGTGCATATTTACTGATACTGGTGGATTGTAGACGTTTGAGTAGACTTTTGTGATGGAAATGTTCTGAACTGGGCAGTTTTGTCATTATTAGTGCATGCATTTTGTTTTATTGTTTATTGGAAAAATGTTCAAAACAAACTATACTGTATTATACAGGGTATATAAATTAATACAATCAGGAAGGTGTATCAAAGAACACATGTATGTTTCATGTGCAAGGGGCCTATGATTTGAAAACAGCCCAAAACTAATCTTTATGTAGGTTTCAATGAATGTGAGTTTCAAGGGCAGCAATGTTTTAATGCTAAGTCTATTTTCATTGTGAGACTGCATTGTTTTGTTTAGCAGATGTCTATTAGTGTTTATGCTGTAAAATGCAAAATAAAACTGTCAAATGAAATCCAAATCATCATAGAAGTAAAGCAGTATGCACATTACAGTGTTTATGGTAAAATGAGAAGAAATAGGCAAGTAATGGGACATTGGAATGGCTGCAGAGCGGATGCTCCATTCGACCAGGATATTGCGAGGGGAGAAGGGCAGCAAACTCAAAGACAGCCCCGGCTGAACTATACCTCTCAACTGTCCAGATTTTTGCAGAATGAATAGATTTTTGCTTCTTATTTTTGGTTTGTTCCTCATAAAATTTGTGGTTTTTTGGCAAATCATTCAGTAATGAAGTCATTAAATAATGACAGACATTGAGTTTCAGGCTTCATAACCTTCAGAAAAATACATGCTAAAGCATGACCTGTTATTCTATCAACTGTCTAAGTTTATACAAGAGCAATTTTAGTACTGTTTGTATGTTCCCACAATATATTTGGCCTTGTCCAGATTTCCTTCATTAAGAGGTTGAGAGGTACTTGCAAATAAATCGCTTTATAGAATTAGGAATATCCTTGCTCTCCCCTTAATAATCCCTCTGCAAAATGACAATTTTGGAAGGAAACCTGGAGGGTTTACAATTATAAATAACTAATGATCAGAGTTATAGATTACTTTTATTTCAGAAATGCATGTATATTCTCTTATTTTGTCAGCTGCTCAAGTTAACAGTACTAACATTAAAAAAGTGTACCTTCTTTAAAAGGTTCTCAGCTGTATTGTGTGGCAATTTTATATTTTTGCATCATATTTTTGGTCCGTTTTTCATACAATTGTGGCTTTCTGGCAAATTAGTGGCAAATCATTAAAGAGTGAAGTTAGAAAATAATGACAGACATTTGAGTTTTAGATTTCATACCCTTCAGAAAATTCATACTAAAGCAAGACCTACTACTATTCTATTATCTGTCTAAGTTTATAAGAGCAATATTTAAAAATGGTCCTTATTTTTGGGCCTTTGTCCCACTTCTATGAATGATTTTGTCCAGATTTCTTGAGCTGAGGTTGAGAGATATGACAAATGTGTCAGAGCCATCACCATCAGCCAGAGACATTTCAAATTGTGACATGCTTGTTGTACACCACTCCCCCATGTAGTGACTCTGGATGTGTTCAACCAAAACAAGGAGCAGTTATACAGTGTAAGTGTGCAGAGTATTCCCCATCCAAGGTAGACACAAGTACTGCAGTGGCTTTTCATCAGTCCTTGATTTTGCAAAATGTTCTGCTTTTCTGTTATATTTTTATACTGATGATTTATGCTTCTTATTATTCAGAAAACGCATGCTGTTGCAGTGTCTTGTTGCTCTGTGTTTAAGTAGCAATGCTTTAATGATCATCAGGTAAGCTTGTCTGAGATTGTAAGATGCAAGTAATCTTTAATAAGCAAACTGTTAGAAAGGCTTTCAATGTTGGTAATTCTTTGTTGTTGCCATGCAGAGAATATTTACATAACTAGATAACGCATAAGCCTTAGGTATTGAATTGCATATGACAGTATTTGTAATAAAGGATAGGATTACATTATTTTCAGAAGCTCATTACACTTGTTGGAGACTTGCAGTCATCTTTGCAGGTTTGACCCATAAATTAAGCAGAATGCCAGTGTATCATGTGTGGTCCATAACCTGTGCAGTAATCCTCTAAGAAATTTATGTTGAGCTTGTTTCTTGTTTGCTGTTCATTTTTTACTTTGATCATGTTTTCCCACGATACAAGTAGATGGCTGTTGTCAGGCAGCAGGTCTTTTTTGGATAAGAAACATTTATACAAGTGGGGGTTTCACAGAGATTGCTACTTTCAGCATGATACTTGGTACTTTTATAAAGCTGAATATAAATTATAATTAGAACTGCAGTGCAAGGAGAAGTGGTTTGAGTTGAGTGCTGCTTGTTTTTTTATTCTTGATTTTGACTGGCATTCCAGTAAAGTATTTAAAAAGTAATTTATTTGTTCATGCCTCACAACCTTTTTGTTTCCATCTAGATATTAAGTAAGCTGTTATGTAGCCAATGCATTGAAATCTTTTTTTCTTCTGCACTTCATTTTGTCTTGATTGGACTCTTGTAACGATGGTTTGGCACCCAGGGAAGCGTGTTTAATTAAAGTTCCAGTTGTTGTGGTTTTGAGCATAGCTCCACCCCTTTCTAGTTTGTCACACCCCTTCCTATTGACCCCATCCATTCAGCTGTCTCCTGCAGTCCCCCTTTGATTTGAAGTCACCAGCCACCACTGATGAAAACACTGATATTCAGGAAATCCAGACCATCTCTTCCAATCATGGGGCAAAATGGGTGACTTGGAGAATCATTGTTGCAGCAATGACATTAGACTAATTAGGCTAGCTAAGGGTAAGGAGGGAGAAGAAGACCTTAACATTTTTGAGAGATTGCTGTCAAAAACTGTACAAATTCAGCAATTAATTAAGATTGAAATAGCATACAGTGCCCTGCCACTATCTCCACACTGCAGTGCTCCATAGAGATGTATAAAATTTTATCTTTCTATCCTACATTGACAAAGACACTTAAATTAAACAAACTGTGGAAGGTAATGTTTTCTCTTCCTATGGTTCTTACATTAAGCTATTACAAGATCTTAAGCTAAGTGTAACGAGTTTTATAAGGTACACTGTTTATATTGCAAGAAATTATACAAACTTATTTTAGATAACCTGAGAAACTGGCTTTGAAATGCATCACATATTTCTTATTAGATTCTGAGGAAGTTCAGACTTGTTTGCAAAATAATTTACCTTAACAGACTCCAATGTACTAAATGTGGATTCATCCATAATTGCCAGGAAGGAAAAACGCAAGAGCATGCTGCTATTTTTGGGAAAGAGCATCAAATAGATCCCATGCAGTGCTCCAAGCTACACATGCAATTGGATACATTTACAGTGTTACTATCTTGCAAAGGAAAGGATCCATCAGACAGTCCCTCTTTGGCATATGGTATGTCTCAGGTGAAAAGTAGTCCACCAAAGAGGACAAGGAGGGACCCATTTCAACATCCATGTAAATTATTTTCCCCTTTAGAAAAAGAAAAAGAATTTGACCTTCATGACAATGCTATAGATATTAACCCAATGACCCAGTGCCAATCGTGCTCCAAGCCTGTGGGAAAAGAGAAATCTTGTCACCATCTTTTGCAAATTTGATTGCAGATAAATCTATTTTAAAAGGGACTTGCTTGAGAAATAATGGGAAACATAATTAAGCATAAAGGATTTAGGAATTATATGTGCTGGTGAGACAAAGTCTTGTCTTTTGGTCTGACATGTGGAAATATTTTAGTCACTACTTAGTCACTATAGACCATGGTATTTAGCTATATTTGCTGAGTTTATCTTCAGTAGGATGCTGTAGATAAGTGTTTTGCTTTATATAGAATAGTTCATGTGTAGAATTGTACAGTTATAGAAATGTGCATTATTGTCCAGTATTAAAATGTATTTTAAAGATTTTTTCTATTCTGTTATTATTAAAGTTCTTATTAATTAAGTTCATTACTGTCATTATTTGTATTAAATAGTGTTACTGTGCCATAATTTTGAGTGTTAACATTGAAGGTTGGAGTTTGTGCAGCTAAAGCGTACCAAAATGCTTTGTAGAACTGGATAAGGCGAGTAGGACATGATGTGCTGTTTTAACCCACTTCAAGCAACTCTTATTTAGATTTTGGAAGCTGATACCCTTTGACTCAAAAAAAAAGTCTTGTCAAAGGGCAATGTATAAGAATTGCTAGGATGACCTCCCATCAAACAGATTTACCGAAGGAATTAGATATTGTCGAGGACATGTTTTTAGCTAAGGGGGAGCCCCAAAACTTGGTTAAAGACAATAGGGGTTATGTACAATCCCAGTGGGGGCTTACGTACAAACCCATATTGGGTACGGGTTTACTCCCCATTACTCAGAACAATGTAGATGAGAACTTTAGGAGGGCTTTGGTGGTAGAATTTGGTCCCCACTCAGAAGAAATTAAGAAAAATAGCAAGATCTGGTTGGAATATTTTAAGACTGTTTCCAGAAATACACCAAACCCTAGGAAACAATATTTCCTTCTTTCACAAAATGTGGAGGAATTTGAAGGTGAGTTTTGAATGGGGATTCACAGCCCAGGTTGGAGATGGCAGTACAAGGATGGAACGAAGAAAGGTGGGAGGTGCACCCAATGTTCATACACTTTAGAAGGAAGTAACGTAAAGTTGGATAATGGTTTAGGTTCTACAGTATATTTTTTAAAGGGGAATTGTCAGTCTAAAAGGATAGTGTATCTAGCTAAATGTATTGGATGTCCACGTTTTTATATAGGGAAAATTGACAGGTGCCTCCGTAGAAGAATTTATGAACATCAGTATGGTATTGCAAAGCCCTGTTCAAAAACACAGGAAATTGTTTCCATTTTTCTAAGTTTAAATTTGCTATTTTGGACAAGGTGAAGGTAAATCCGAGAGGGGAGGATCTGAAGACATTCTTAGAGGTGAAAGAAATGAAATGGCAGTTGAGATTACAAGCTTCCCATTCCCCTGGTTTAAATGAACATGTTACTATACAGCCTTGATTAAATTTAAAGTCTTTGGAAATTAACTGACATTTTATGTGACAGTAATCTTCACTTTATTTTTCACAGTATACATGGAGTTTTTATAAAGTATGACCCAAAGGTTTTTAACTAGTTAATGAATATAGTTTTTTAACTCATTCTTTATTTCTACTAGGAAGTGTTTTTTATGATTTAACAAAGACGGGATATTTCTTTCTTTTTTTTTTTTATTCATGGGCTCTGTTGTAATTGGGTGTGGGTGTGTATATAAATGACTGTGGATGTATTTTGCAATTATATTCTGAGGAAGTCCCTGTTTATAAGATGAAAGTGCTTAATATTTGTGTTTAATACTAATAAAGTGTGAGTGAAGGTTGGAAGTGTCCGGTTTTCTTTGCAAGTGTAACCAATCCCTTTGTACGTGTTCTAGTTGATTTTATTTATTTTTACGTGTTTTTAGCTGTTTTTACAAGAACTTAAGAAAGCCGGGTGGCATAAAAGATGTACTGGCTTCCTTATAGATAGACCAATAGAGATTATCTTTGCTACCTCCTCAAAAAGAGTGGGTGGCAATTTTTCTCAGTAAAAAAAAATGTTTGAAGTCTATTAAACTATAACATGGGCAAAGATGGTAGATGGGTAATAATGCTGGCACAGACATAGATGGGAAATGTATTTAGCCTATATTTATACCTGATTTATGGCCCCAGTGATGATATTCCCAACTTTTTTATGGACATTTTAGATGAGCTAAATTCTCTTAATGTAGATAAGCATCAGATTCTCTTTAGCAAAGCTTTCAACATTATGTCACATACCCTCCTGGAGATATCAGATCAAACATCAGAACAGCACATTAAATCACAAAATTTAAGGCTCCTCAGTCAGACTGACTCCAGCTTTGCCTTTGTATTCCAAGTGACAGAGAATGGAAGCAGGTTTAACTATTTTTTTTTTTATTCTTAGTTCCCTTGGAGGTTATAGTCTCTCTGACGTTGCATTTGAAATTGAAACCTTTACTGGAAGAACTTTTTATTTTAGTTCTCTCCTAGAGGAAACTAAATTGAATTTAAATTTTGGAGAGGGTGGGTAGGATAGATGCTATAAAGTGTTCTTTTGCCTTAAACTTTATTATATTTTCAGACATATTCTGACTACCCTTACTTTTTGCTAGCTTTCTAGAAAAAAAGTTTCAGCATTAATTTTTTGTAATAGGAAGAGGTGATTTCTATTTAAAAAATTGTTATACATGCTCCAAACAATATGTTGTGTGGGGCTAGATGACCTAAGGAGAATGGCTGAGGCCTTTAGAATTCAGAAGTATGTGAATGTATTTATGAAAAACCCTCTACTTTGAGCAGTTATGGAAGCCAAAATATTGGGATCATCTTCATATAGAGTTATATGGCTGCACTGTACATCACTTGCTAAGCAGATGCCTAGCTATCTGCACAGTGGGGCCTCTTACGTATATTGCTCTACACACTCAAGAGACTACGTAAAGTAAATCCAGGCATAGATGGCTGGAGTGGTTAATCCTCATTTGGGGTCACCCTAAATTGTAGATTGGCTGGGAAGAACTAAAGTGGCCAGATTACATAGCAAAAGGTATTCAGTAGTTTTCATTGTTCAAACAAATGTCAGATGGACACAATGAAACAGTTTGACTTTCATTTTAGGTAAAGATGGAAATTCCTACGGCTTAGACTTGCACTAATGAAATCTAATTTTTGGAGTGCCAGTTGTACCCAAGTGCCCACAGTTATTAATAATGTTCCTAATACAATTTTAGAAAGGGGTAGCCACAGATTATCTGTAACACACTGCTATGTGGAAATGTTGGTATGTAATATTGCATCAACTTGTGGTCAATAATATTGAGAAATCTGGGAGCATGGGGCTGTCATCTATAAATAAAAAAATATTATTGGTTTTCAGGCTGCATCTTGTTTGATAACCCATTACCTTAGACTAGAGTTTAAGGGATACTATACACCAAAAAGAAGAGTAAAAAATGACTATGTATATTCCAGTCATCTTGAAAACTGTGGTACGGCTCCAGTGAATACACTGCACAGACCCTGGTCTTGTCAATATACAAGTCAATTTGGATCAAAACTGCTAACAGTGTAGCTCAACTGACAGGTCTTTGCTTAGATCTCAAACCCACTGTGTTGATGTATCATGATTTGCGTAATCACATTTACATTAGAAATTGTTAGTGGCAAAGGAATATTATGATTTAAATAGTAAATAGTTACTGGACAATTTATAGGATCAGAAAGGGAAAGATCTAAGGAGGCCTCAGTAAACAAGATGAGTAGGTTTATTAGCAAATATGTGAATTTCTTATGTACAATAACTGATGGTCAATTTCAAATCTCAGTTAAACCTGATATTAGCAAAATCCTTGTTAAAAAAGCAAAATACTGGAGGGAAGCAGTAATTTGCTTAATAGTAGCTATGAAGTTATATCAGCAGGTGCCAAGATGAAGTATTATTTTTAAATGGCATAGCATGTCAGTGTCAAAATGTATCATTAGACTTTAGTATTCATAGGAGAGTCTTTGGTAGCATGGCTATTTGAACACGTTGGTAGGTACTGACACAACTGTGAAGCATCATCATATTTTAGTTCATTTTGCCGAGTAAGAAACAATTGTTATTTGTTAATTTTTAGATAAGATAGTCTTACCACTTAGCAATGCTACTAATCTATAATTGTATAAGATTTCTTAATTGTTGCTATGTCTTGCAAGGTTTAACATCGAGGTAATTCTGACCAGGGATAGACAGTTGTCCACCATCATCTATATTATACTTATATTTTCTAATAGGTACAATAGTAAATATTATTATTATAAGTTACACACTGGAAAATAAGCACATGAGAACATAGAAACAACACTAAGCAAGTGATTGCAGGAGCCATGACATGTCTATATAAGTAGACAGATGTAAATGTACTGGCTACCCTTTACAAACATTTAATAGTGCTTACTTCCTACATTGATGAGAGTTGCACACCCTGGTGTAAGTCTGTGTCTGCCCATCTAATCATCACAACTAGTCTTAAAGGTAGACAGGGTAGTGTTGTGCTTGACTTGTAGTGATAAGTTATTCCATAAACTGGGAATATGTTGAGGTAGGAACTTAATCCTCCATTGAGTCCTGTTTATTTGTTTGTGGAGGTTTATGTCTCCATTGTGGGTGCTTATACATTCACTAGTTTGGTGAAGAAATAAGAGGTTATACAGGGGTGGTTCTTTCATGGCTCAGAAAAAGCAAGATGCAGATCACCTTAGAGTGGCCAGTAGGCCACCGAAGACATGCAGAGGAGTTGTGCTAAGGGCAGTTGAAGGACTTAAGGCTTTTAAAGTTCTTGGTTAAAAAATCTTTGGAGGCCTTTCTACTTGGTGTTATGTTTAGAACTGTATATACCAAAGGGGACATTGTGTTTGATAATGGGTCTAGTAAAGGAAGACAGTAGTCGTAACATGACATCTTTGGATCCTAAAGATATCAACAAAGGAAATGTTATTATGGTTTCTTTTCTTTTCTATCTCTGTATATGTATAAGTCACTTAAAAAATGTCATGTTTAATAAAGATATTTGAAAAAACAGTATTCTCTTGGAAGATAAGTGGGCCAGATCAAAGGATTTCCTGACTATGGGGGAAACATGAGGACTGAATGAGAGATAGTAAGAGAGAGAGAGAGAGAGTCAGAGCTGTCCACATAAGTACCCAAGTCTCTTATAATTGTATCTATCTGAAGAGGTGTGCCATTTATAACATATGATGAATTGTGGTGCATGGAGCATGAGCCTGGGGCCCTGACTGACCCTGACCTGAAAAGCATGACAGAAAGGAGCTCTCTGAGCATGAAGACAAGGCCATGGATGATGAATTTCAGAGGCAGTAGGCAGTACCCCCATATGCATTCAAATGACCTTGACAAGACAAGATCAACAATTGATATGCTCGATAATCACTTTCATCATTTCAAAAATTCATTGCACCTGTCACCCTATTCTTTCGGCATTTTTCAAAGGCTCTTGCTACCCACCTTGGCTCTTTTGCACCTGCCACCAAGAGACAATCCCCACCATATAAAGACCACAGGCTCTTGGCTTAGGCAAAAAGTGCCTTTTTAGGCAAAACCTAAAGAAAAAGCAAAACCCACTTATAAGAAACTGAACACCTCCATCAGAAAGAGTAAATCTACCAACAGTAAAGCTCCCTCTAGCATGAAGCTCCTAGGCTTATTAGCACTACTCTCGAAACTGTTCAGCCCAAAGAACATCGATCACTACCAGGTTATAGAAACGCACTGACTTATCCCATACCTCATACCATGCTTACCCACCCAAACTTGGACGAACCACAAAAACCGGAATATCGATATTCATCAAAGATACCCTAACAGTGGGTATCCTGCAAAACCAGCAACCCAGGTTGGTGAAAAAGCCCCACCAAAAAATACTCCATGTGCCTTCCAAACAAATGAGAACTACTGAGCCTATATCCTAAAAACACTCCACCATTACCCAGAAACCTCCAAACCCCATTTTCTGTGCTGGGAAATATAGCTAAAGGACTCTCACCCATACATTCAACTTCAACTTATTAGCTCAAGCTTAGGAGAACAACTCTAGCTCCATACCTTATGGACCTTAGACTCACAAAGATGGGACAATATAATCCAAACTGGGAATCTATGAATCAGACCCACCCCCATCATCAAGATACTGTCACTGACCATCCCAATCTCCACCATGGGACTCCAGATCCCACTATAACCCACCCTCACCCCCCACAAATAAACTAACCTCAAAACATCTCACACTCCCAAAAAAAAATCTAGAGCCCCCCCAAAAAAAAAAAACTGTGAAAAAAATTCTATGAACCCAAGACTGGAATATATGAAAATGCGGGAATCTCCAACTAATGGCCCAATCATGAATCCTTTATATAAAAGAAATCAAATAAACCTGGAATGCATGGATCATCGACACAAATGCCCCCCTGTCTGGTGGACTAATACCATACAGACCCCATCTATAAGGCATACCCACTGTCCCACATACCCAAAAGAACAAAAAAAATAAAAAGCAAGGAAGCAAAATAACAAAAAATTGCAAAAAAAAAAACAGTCACAGAAAAAAGCAAAAAAACAATAAGGGCAAGGATAGAAAAAATGAAAGGAGTTATAGGTCGAGAAATGGGTGCGGTAACCAATGATAATCTATAAAAGAAAATTAAAATGAAAAAAGAAAAAATACACGAACAGACAAAAAACACAAACAAAGCAAAAATACAGCGAAAAAAAATCCAACCAACACACATTGCCAACTTCAATTCAGAGCTGGTCCAAATCCGCAATCTCTCCCACACAAACCCACTCATCCAACCCAGTCCAAAAAAAACCCTCACCATCAAAAAGGACAAAACACAGCATCGATCTCCACCAAGCAAAAGAAATCCCAGATCTAAACCCAAAATCAGGCTTACAGCTACACAACAAGAGTGGCCAAACTAGTGTGCCCTCAGACTCTTGGGGTAGCCCATAAACAGGTCTCCATAAAAGGTGGTGTGAACCCGACTGGAAGTGGTATCACCTTACAAGCCTGACCCTAATAGCCCGGATCACAAATCATCAAAGGATCATCAAAATCATCATAACTGGAAAGATGGAAACCACCTACACCTTTCAGATCTACTTAAATTTGATTGTTGGGCCTTTTCCTGGGAACAGGCCTCTGGTGACAGTCACCAAGGAGTCACATGAGGGAAGATGCCAGCACCAGTGGTCACACACTAAGCCAAAGCCAATGGCATTAACCTGCTTCCACCCAAAGCCCCACATATTATAGATAAGCTCACCCCACAAGATAAACCCCTATGTCACTAGATGGATTGCTGGATGATGGATTGACAATGGATTAGACAGGTGCTCAAACCCCATGTCTCACCAGTGTGTCACATGTTGCCCAGGTCCAAGTCCTGGGTCCTTGTGTGTTACAAGTATCAGTCCAGGCCAAGGCTTCCCCTAAGGGGATGGGTGACCAGCCCTTTTCCAGAAACTGCACTGACAGATAAGTCCCAAGATGAAGCCAGCCAACTCAATATGAAAGGGCCTCATAGAAACAGACAGCAGAAACCAAGCCATGGCTCCAGGCTTAAATGGCAAAAGCAAGAATTTGTCCCTTTAAATGCCAAAAAAAGTATACAAATCCCTGGCAAAATAGGTGGTAATCACAAGAAGACAAGTAATTAGGGACCTGGAAGGAACCACCAAAGCAATCTTGGACCCAGACACAACGTGACCCAAGTCTCATTTGAAAACATTTTTGTGGTTAGAAAACATCTATTTTATATATCCATTCAGATCAATCCACATCATCATGGGGGGATCATCATCATCATCATCTATCCATATCTCATCCCTCAATGCCCATAATTTGGGATTGACCCCACCACCTTACCAACCAGACACCTAAATTGGAAATCAAACAAAACCAAAGATCACCAAGTCAAAGGGCATGCCATAAGCTCTACTCCAAAAAGAAAACTCCAGCTCTCTCAGGTCTCATACCGGCAGTGGCTGTTCGCCTGTTATCTGTCTCTGCATAACGCCATGGCCATCATCCGGAATTAATGGACATGCTGCACCTCAGAAAATCAAATCAATCCGAGCACTGATGCCGAGAGAACAACAGAACTGAAATAAAAAAAAATATAGAACATGCTGGAGGGATTCCTCAATACCCAGAGGCTCCTTCATAAACTCCCAGTCCTCCCAGTCAGGTTAGGTGAGTCCTCATTGACTCCTCTTCAAGAGGAGAGGATGGAGATGATGGGAAGGGAGACCAGGTTTACCTTCTCACTCACTCTGTTAGACAACGGCACAGTATACTATACTTCTCGAAAAGGGCATAGCAAAATAAATAAAAATGTGTTGAAAAGCCAACACATTCTGGCTAGGCTTATAAATGCCCTAGGGCAGATAGCCTAGTATGAACCTATGAACCTATGAGATAGGAGCATCTTTTTAGCCACATGACACTATGCTGCAAATTCTGCATTTAACATAATACCATTTTCAGTACATCATGCATTTGCATATTGTAACCCTTTCTGGAGCAATTTAATATCAGTGGATGATCAGAAAAGAGAGTGCAACTTGGACCCATCAGCAAAGCTGGACAAACGTATTTCTGGAACGGTTTGGATGTCTATACAGAAAGTGCTAACTGAGCCCTGTGATACCCCATTAGCTGTAATTACATTCAGAGATGGGGCTAACAACCTTCACAACCTGAGATCTATTGAATACTCAATTTGCAATCCAGTGAATAATGTAGGAGTTAACTTATAAGTCTGTCTGTTTTTTGATATGAGCACAGAGGTTAGCCGACAGGATCTGTCCTTCACAAAATCAGACTGAGTGGGGTCCGAATCAGTTAAGTTGCATATTTATGCATAAACAAGTTCTGATATTATACATTCCATGGCTTTGCATATATGACTGCTGAGGATGATTTGTCTGTAATTACTGGGGTTTGTAAAGAGGCTACCTTTGTGAAGGTGAATCACAGTAGCTGTTCTCCTGGCATCGGGCACAATCCCTGTGGATAGGCTATGGCTGAACAGTTTATGAAGAGGCTCAGGTAGTATTTACTTTGCACTGATGAAAATGCATCTTGGCATATTATCTGGCCCCGTAGAATATTATTTTTATTCTTTGACAGGGATTCTAAGACTTGTTCTAATGTGATGGCAGTGGAAACTAAATTTCCAGTGGCAGTAGGGGGCAATGTGTTCAGGTGGAGTAAAGTTAGCACTAAATTTGTCTGTAGATATATTATATCCTTGGAATCAGAATATGTGGTATCACGGATGAGCTCAGTGATTATTGGGCATTATTTCTTGATTTCCTCATGTAACATTAAAGGATTTGTAGTTTACTTAGATATATGTAGCAACCTCAAGTTTGTCCTCTATCTTATATTTTCTAATAGTGCTCTTACGTTATTTGCAGGCATGTTTAGCTGTGGTGTTGAAGCAGGTAAGGGAGATTTCTTACAACTTCGTATTATTTTCCTTCTTTTGTTATTTGGTTTATTAATACAGGGATACTATCAGAGAGGTTTAATCTTGAACTTACCATTATATTTAGGGCAGATGGATGTATAGGTGCCAGTGCAAATTGCTGATGAGGCCAGTAATAATCTCTTTGGCCATATGTGGGAGAGTATTAGGAATTTTGTGTAGGTCTTCCACAGACTGAAATTGGTTTACCCTGGAGAAGTCCTTAAAATATGCCTCATTCATGAACCAAAAGGCCTGCCAGAGAAGATAATTGATTTGTGGTGTGATTTAACCAGGGTTAAGAAGATGTGGGATGGAGAACAGGTGTAGGCAAGTTGATAAAGACCATGTCAAGGATATTAGAGCCTCTACTTGATATTTTTACAATTTTCTCAGAGCACTGATAGTCTATGAAATGCTGAGGATGTCTATTTTCAGAGATGTAAAAGAGTCCCTTGGACCAAGGAAGATAACTGGTTTGATATTTAACCAACCAATGGCATTAAGGTAATTTCCATGATCTTCGATAGATATTGATGGGAATCTGTAGCTTACAATGAAGTAACAGTTGAATCTGTTAGGTGTGATTTGGATCGCCAAGAGCTCCAAGTTAGGGTTTTGTGTAATCTGACATGAGGTGATGACGTTTCTCACAAATAGAAATACTTCTCCACAGTTAACCAATGGACTGAAAGCATCATAGTCACTAAATCCACTTATTGAGGAAGTATCATTATTGCATTGAAAGCACTTCTCAGTAACTATACTGATATAAATACATTCATCTTGCAGTAGGACTTTGAATTCTAGCATAATTTTTTTTAAACATCAAGCATTGTGTAGTGCCCATGATGTCTAAATCTGAGTCTGAGTTTGTTATGTAAGAATGTCCAGTATAGGGACTGTGCCTGAAAAAGGAACTATGGGGCCAACAAAGGCTAGAGCCAGAATGTGTAAGCCCTAGTAGGAGAGGTGTAAGTCATCCCTGGTGAAACAAGAAATTCTTATTCACCTCCTCATTCCAGACTGACACATGTTTATTTATTTCCATTTGTTGACTGGGATAGTTCACCTGAAAAAAAAAAAACATTTTCAGCACAACCAAAGTAGGAAAGCTCCACAAAAAAAACAAAACAAAACAAAAAAAAAAAGTATATATATATATATATATATATATATATATATATATATATATATATATGGATTCACTATATAATTTCGAAATACTGAAATCCCGAATTTCAGTATTTTGAAATTACATAGCCGAACACACAACAAAACCCTAAAACCGCGAAATTCAAAATTCTGAAGGTACACTACAGATACAGCACACACAAACACATACACACAACTTCCCCCACAACTCAAACATAATATCCTACACTACAGACTGCGCCCCCACACCCCCCACTGCTTATATATACTAACTCCGAGATCGCACTGACACACACAGGTAACTCACTCCCACACATTGTACACACCCTCGCATACACACATCACAGTCAAAACACATACTGACATACACTAAAGCCCCTAACCAACACACATGCACATACATACATACCCAAACTCACATCTTACCATTCACACACCACAACACCAGAAGCACTAATTCAAAATCTCCGTACTTCGTGATTTTGAATTTCACGCTTCTGATGTTCCGGGATTTCATGACTTCGCTATTATAATTTCAAAATACTGAAATTCATGATTTCAGTATTTCGAATATGTATATACATATATACATATATATATATATATATATATATATATATATATATATATATAATGTCATATATTAGTACATAGTAAAAGTCACATAGGATAACAATTTCAGTGTACAGGTACAAGATTAAACAAAAGCTCCCTATAAAGTACATGCACATAAATCAAATACAGCAATATTGCGATATACCTACATTGATATACATTGGATAAATATAAGTTACTTTACAACATAGTAGTAGATATTTATGAGTAGTAAAACTGGATAATTTGATTTGATGCCAAAGCTCAAATAAAGGTGGAAAGAGAGAAAGTTCTGCAGGGAGATATGGTTAAATGACAGAGAGGTATAGCAGTTGATTAATGCTTAAATAAACTTTCAACAATGAGAAATGATATGAGGGACTTGTATTTTGAAACCGCATGAAGGTTAGGAGGCAGAAAATTGCATATGGTAGCGTTAGACTGCAGCAAAATAGTAAGCAGTCAATTAAATAATGTTTTTTGGTACTTACAAGTAAGTTATTAGCCTGGGTTTGAGTGGATGAACAGGAGTTACTTTGGCATTGTTTAAGGTGATTTTTGAAAATGTTTATGTTTTTAAATTTGTTTTAAGTGTAGTGGTAGGGTATTCCACCATGTGGTGACATAGCAGGAGTAGAGCGATTCACTTGCAGTATTATTAGATTTGGCAGTAAGTAAAATTTAAATAGTATGTATGGATTTATTGTAACCCTTGTATGCAATTATATAATTTTAGCATATACATTTTTTAGGAGATTTGTACTAGGACTTTAAGAACTAATTAGGTCAGGTGATTAATTGCTCTTATTTAAAGGGGAATTTGGTTGTTAGAGTATGGATTCTGATGCAGTTGTGTTATAGTCTTATGAAAGCGCTCAGTCCTGTTTTATTTCATTTTAAGTTTTTAAGAAGGACTTTTTCCGTGGCTTTTTGTCCAGAGGAATTGTATTTCATTTGGTTACTGGTTTGCTGTTGTCTATAAATGCGAGACAGTAGTAAGTATGTTGATGCAGTGAATTTTCCCCCATGCTATGAGAGTGGTAGTGTTTTCTTCTGTATAATAAATTGTGTTTCTGCTGGAGAATGTGCAGATCAATTTTTAGATGTTCATGTATTGTAACTTGCAGCAGCTCTGATTTTTGTACTATTTTTATGCTGGTGTTATTTTCTGAAAGTATTTTGAAAGAGTGTTTTTGGTCTGGGAAATGTTTTGGGATGAAAATCATTCATTTTGTTTTTTATGATTTTGATGAAGATAAGATTTTTTAACCATGTTTCTGGTTGGACTGAATCCCTTTAAAGTGACGCTAAAGCCAAATCATTTGTCTTGGGATTTAGGTATCATTCTTGGTGAAAGAACAATGCTGCTCAAGACCAATGTCTTTCCTACCTCTAACATATGCTTTGTAGGTTTCATCGCATCTCTCTGCATGTCCGGCTGGGAGGAGCACCTCAGGTTATTCACCCCATATGGTTATAGCCATATTTTTTGGTTTAAGGGACCTTAGGGCCATAATGACATCATACAGCCTGGCACCGAGTAAGTAGTTTACAGTCACCCTGTTCATGTCCAGTTTGGTGAGTGTGGACTGACTTATGACTTTCATAGTGGAAGCAGAATTAGTGGGCCTTATGGGCACTGACCTGCTTTCCTGATGACTCCTTGATGATCTGCATGCTGGAGGGACAGGTTCCTAACCTAGAGATTTCCCATACTCTGGAACAAACTTCCCATTCACGTCAAGCAGAGCACTTCACTGGCCCTCTTTAAGAGAAATCTTGACGAGTGGATGGACAATAGGAAGTTCACCCAGGGGAATCACTTCAGTGGCCTTGCTTGGCAGGGGCACTATGAACTAATTTTGGGTGGCATGATGTCAGGGAATCTTCTTGGGCTAGGCTTATATAGGCTCCAGGGCCATTAGCCTAGTACACACCTAACCTATGAACCTATATGCATTATGTGTGAGTGGAGAAGGAATAGATATTACCTTGTGTTCTGGTGACTGACATCTTTTAGAATTTCCTGTTGGAGGCTTTGGCATTTTTTTCTGCACAGCCTCAACAAAAGTTATGAGCTTAGTTGTGTGTTGTGATTTTGTGACTGATGTGGTGTTGTAGAGCTTTAATGCATACTAACAGTGGGCTGATGCAGGATGTTTACCTTCATGTTTCATAAACATTTACATCTCTTTCAGATTGTGCCACAATTTGGTAGAAGTAGTGAACAGCTGGTATGCATATGGCAGTTACCACACTCTCTTACTGTTGTCTAATGCAGTCAAACTGGCCACAGATGGGGTTAATCCAAAGTGTTGAGCTACTTTGCCAGAGGGTGGAGGACAAGGACTGATTGTAGTTTTCAAGGGGTGAGTGAGACTACTTCATAAGACCATGACGGTTTATCGATATAGTATTTGGGTGACACACTGAAGTTAATTTAATTGTTCTTAAATCTAGCAGCACTTAGTGAAAAGACAGAATGAGATTTCCTAGGAATGACAAATAGTGGTGATTACCCATTGGCTACTACCTGGCTTTTACTAGTGTTGGTCTCACCACAGTTATACTCAGTTACGGTTCAATGTCTATTTGCTCCTTCTCTCACCAGAGGCAGAAGACTAGCACTAATCCCATGCTGGCTGCAGAGAAGTGGGGCACGGGGTCTTTGGTGATCTGCACTGCTGTCCCAGATGTTGCAGGGGTCTCCTCAGCTTGTTGTAGCTTTTTCCTGATAGATGCCATGAATAGCTCAACACTATATTTAAAAAGGGTTTGTTGACAGTTAAACTATCACACTGAAACTAACAGCATGCTGATTACATGATATATATATATATATATATATAAATATATATATATATATATATATATATATATATATATATATATATATATATGTGTGTGTGTATGTGTGTGTTTTAAATATATATATATATATATATATATATATATATATATATATACACACACACACACACATATATATATATATATATATATATATATATTTGTGTGTGTGTGTGTGTGTGTGTGTATATATATATATATATATATATATATATATATATATATATATATATATATATATGCAGGTGAGCACAGATCTGCATGCAGTGCACATGGTGAAGTTGTTGCAATCCTTGCAGACAATTTAAAGATGTATGATACTGATGCATGGTGTCAAAGCCATGGTCTCAAGCCAAATGCAAAAAAATGCGTAGTAATCCCCTTTGGAAAAAACAGAGTACCCGCAAATTACAACATAGGAGGTAATCCTCTGAAATCTGAAGAAGAAATAAGGGATCTAGGGACCCAAGTAGATAGTCAGCTTTCCTTTGATAACCATGTTGCCAAAGTGGTTAGAAAATCCTTCTATGTGACCCATCTGATCACAAAAGTGTTCGCATCAAGATCTAAGGATGTAATGGTGCCCCTCTACTCTTCCCTCATCAGACCCATTATTGAGTACAATGCACCAATTGGAATGTACCTGGCTAGACATCTCCAGCAGCTGGAGAGACCACAAAGATACATAACCAAGAGGATTACTGGCCTCAAACAGTTGCCCTATGCAGCACGATTGAAAAAGCTAAGACTGTTCTCTGTTGCATACCGCTTTCTCAGAGGCGATCTCTGTCTAACATACAGAGCCATGTCCAACCCAGAATTGTTGAACATGCTCCATCTTAGCAAAACCAAATCTACTCGAGCTACACACTCTAGGGATATAAACCTCAACACAACAATGAATAGAACATGTTGGAGGGATAGATTCCCTTCGCAGAGACTTCCCTTACTATGAAACAGGGTCCTGATCTACATAATACAGAGCCCCTCACTATCACTCTTCAAGAGGAACCTTGATGAGTGGATGGGTAACAGAAAGTTCACACCAGGGATCACACCAACAGCACTACTAGATAGGGGCCAAGGGTACTAGCTGCTAGTACAAGGGTCTAGGGAACTACTAAAGGGGTGGTGAATACCACACAACGTGGCTGGGCTAATATATGCCTTTGGGCAGATAGCCCAGTACCAACCTATGAAATAAAAAAAATATGATACTGTAAGAACAATGAAGCAGCGATGCATGCTCTGTACTAATTTTGTAAAGCCATGGGTTTGTTTTTTGGAGAGAAAGCCACCTTTTAAACATGGTCACCTAAAGTCAACTGTGCTAGGAACAAAAGTGACAGATTTAATAAAGTCTTTTTTCAGGGAAATCAGGGAATCTAAACTAGCTGTTTAAAACAGAATCTATCAGGGCCACCAGAAACCATCTTTAACCACAGCCACCAGATAGGCTTTGTCCCAGAGGAATGGAGGACTCAACAGTTGCCCTCTGCACAAGGGGGCCCATCATCTGACCTAGGGAACTTCAGACTTGTAGCTTGACCAAGGCCATGGAGGGAATTATCATGGCCTTGATCAATAATGACATAGGAAATCTCCAAACACTGGACCAGATCCAATTTGGCTTTGTCAAAGGGAGGTTTTGCCTGCTCAATCTGGTGGAACTATTTGAGAAAGTCACCAGGCCCATAGATGAAGGTCAAACAGTACATACCACATATCTAGACCTGCCCAAAGCTGTTGACACAATCCCCCTCTCAGGGATCATAGATAAACTTACTGCATTAGGCATAAACCCCTACATCATCAGGTGGATAGCAAACTGGCTCACTAATAGGTGACATGTTGTCTGGATAGGAGAATCCACTGCAGATAAAAAAACTGTTACTAGTGGAGTCCCACAAGGCTCAGTGTTGGGGCCCTGCCTATATGGTATATACTTCTCTGAAGTAAAGGTCAATGCTGGGGAAATCTGCTCACCAAATTCACTGAAGATTGTAAGCTGGGAGCAATCACTGAATCCCCAGACAAAGTTGACATCCTACAAACAGGCTTAAAAATTACAAATGACTGGGGCCAAAACAATGGCCTGAGACTAAATGCTAAAAAAAATGCTTAATCATACCCTTTGGTAAATCAGCTATCCCTACAAATTATAATATTATTATAAAAGTAGACCCAGTGGTGAGTGACCTAGGAACACAGATAGATAGTAACCTAAACTTTGACCACCAGGTAGTTTCACTGGTGTGTAAATCCTTCAATATGGCTCAACTTATAAGTAAAGGCATGGCATTAAGGTCAAAGGAAGTCATAGTGCCATTGTACTCAGTCCTCATCAGGCCCATAATCAAGTACAATGTTCCCTTCTGCATGTACCTAACCAGGCACTTACACTAACTGGAGTGTCCCCAGATGTTTCTCACTAAAATAAAAATACAGAGCATAAGACACGTCTTACGCGGACTGATTAAAGGCCCTATCTCTTTACTCCATCTCATATTGTTTATTGAGAGGTGACTTATGCCTGACTTACATGGCATTCTCTGAAGCAACTCTGATGAAAATGTTACATATTTACAAGAAAAATATACGAGGGTTATGCGTTTCACAGACCTGAACCTTATTTGTGATTCTAGCAGAACTTGCTGGAGAGACAGATATATATTCCAAAGGTTACCCCATCTATGGAATAAACTTACCACCTTCATAAAAAAAGCTAGTCCCTCACTCTCTACTAAATAAAATAATTTGGATAAATGGATGAGGAACTGTAAATTCACTCCAGAGGTGCTGCCTATGTTCCTTATAGACCGAGGTGGTTTGTAAAATACTCAGGACTCCAGCACCCAAAGACCCACTACCTCATCCCATATCTGGGGAATTAAGATATATTGTTATATCCTGGGTATTACTGGCTAGGCTTGTAAAGGATTTTGCACCATTAACCTTGTAATCACCTATGAACCTATGAACAGAAATACTGGATGGTGCAGCTCTGATACTGACACTCAGGACAACTGCAACACGACTACATTTGTGGCATATGTCCAGAAAGACAAAGAAGCAGCCACACTGCTGTATACAGCATTTCAACTTACTAAGTATGATTTGGAAATATTAAAACCAGATAGGCAGACCGCACAGGTCTAGCCACTTACTAGTGTAAAGAATAGCTCTGTGTAATTCTGATGTGAAACCTCATGTAAAGATGAGGAAAAAGGAGGCTGATGATGATGACAGCCTTTTGGGCAGGGGAATGCAAGTTACCCTATTCTTGTTGGTCGTTTGGAGACTGCTTTCTCTTCAGCAGGCACTGTACAAAACCACTTTTTATAATAACATTCATGTTGGAAATTCAGCTTTGGCTTTGAAGGCAGATTTGATGGAGGATACATCTGTTTGTGAGGTAAATATTAAGATATGGTAATTTGGTTTGCCAATGCAGAGCTTTCTAATAAAAAAAAAAAATGAGCGTTTTTCTAACTGAGCATTTCCATTACTAAAAACAAATGAATGCTTTAAACTTGGTAGGGCTAACATTATAGGATCATAGGATCATAGGAAGTTACTATGCTAATGCCCCTAGTGCCCTTACAAGCCTAGCCAAATTACCCTTGTTTCCAAGATCAGCACATATTGTCCCTGTCCAAGAGGGACAGAAGTGGAACCCCTGTGGTGAATTTATGGTTACTCATCCAATTGTCTAGATTTCCGTTTGAAGATGGCCAATGAGGTGCTCTGTTTGACATCACATGGAACTCTATTCCAAACCTCAGGGAGACAAATCTGTCCCTCCAGCAGGTTCCATTAATGTCGCATACCAGGTTAAGGTCTTAAGACTGAGTAACCCATGTGCTATTTGACTTGCAGATATGCAGCATTTCCAATGAAGCAGGGTCAGAGATTTCCCTGTATGGAAGGCAGAGATCACCTCTGAGTAGTCTGTATGAAACAGAAGACTTTGAATTTTCCTTGTGAGGAACCTTAGTGGTCTTTCCAATTGCTGCAGGTGCTTAGAAAGGTACATACCAAATGGGGCATTATACTCAATTTTTGGCCTGATGAAGGAAGAGTACAGAGAGGCTATAACATCTTTTTTTCTGGAGGCAATGCCCTTAATTATGAGATTGCAATATAGAATGCCATTCTTACCACTGTGGAGACATGGTGATCAAAGTTAGGGTTGCTTTCAACTTGTATGCCCAGGTCTCTCACCACTGAGTGCATAATTAGGGTGTTGCTATTGATATGGTAGTTAGCAGGAACATCACCCTTACAGAAAGGGATGATAATACATTTTTATTGCATTTAGTTTAAGGCTGTGACTTTGGCACTAACCATTTGCTTGAGTAAGACCCTCTTGTAGGATGATGACATCCTATGACTACTCCCAGTTTGCAGTTGTCAGCAAACTTTGTCAGCCACAGACCTTTAGTTTTTGCTTCTACTTCAGAGAAATAAATTCGGAACAGTAGTGGTCTCATGACTGATCCCTGTGGAACACTACTGGTTACGAGTATGCCGATGAAGATGGATTCCCCTATTTTGACTATATGAGTTCTATCAATGAGCCAGTTTGCAACCTGTGTAATGATGTTGATACCTAGCTGGGTGAGTTTGTCAAGGATGCCTGAGTGGAGGATAGTGTCAAAAGCCTTGGGTAAGTCTAGGTAGGTTGCATGCACAGATTTCCCCTTGTCCAGGGCCTTGGTGACTGTCTCAAAGAAGTCCATCAGGTTCAAAAGGCACAATCACCCTTTTACACATCCCGACTAAGTAGGTTCAAGTGTTTGGAGATAACCTATACCTTTGCTGATAAGGTCCATGATGATTTGGTCCATGGCTTTGCAGATAAGGCTAGTCAGGCTAATAGGTCTATAGTTCACAGGGTCAGTGGAAGTACCACCTTTGTGCAAAGGGATAATGGTGGCCATTTTCCATTCAACTGGGATGAAGCGGGTGCTAAGACTATGAAAATGATGTTGCTAATTCTTGTTGGAGCCCATGTAAGATGCAGTCATGGATGTTATCAGATCCCATAGCTGCTGTGCTTTTGGCTTTAAAGAAGGCATTTAAGACCTGCTCTTTAGAGATACAATAGGAGCAGGTGGTAGGGATGCTGTGGGCATGTGTGGCAGGGACAGGAGAGTGAAGTTTTCACTGAACCTAACAGGTTAGCTATATACACAGGCTCAGTATATCACTAAATGCATGGATGGCATTCAAAGTTTTATGTTGTATATCAGAAAGAAGTTTTAGTTGAATGCAAGAGACATAGCAAGAGTTCATTTCAAAACATGAAACACTTGATTGAGAAAATGATGAGTTAAAACAGAATAATCTGAACTTGTCTGAGTCTCTCCACAACGTAGATGAAAAAGATATGTTTCTGTATATGAAAAGCATTTAGTCTGTCAAGTTTGTTTGTAAGTAGAATATCTAAGCTGGAGGCTGGTATGAAATTAGAGGGTAACTGAGTAAAATGACAAAAGAAGATATGTTTAATTAGATGACATTTGCATTGCTCTTGCCAGTCCATATGTATATTATCTAGAAAGTGAGGTCTGTCCTATATGTAGTTAGAAAGTTGTTCAAAAATACCCTGAATGATATCTTCTAATGTGGGCGAGGAGTATAACTTGCTGCAATAAAATTTTCTCATAAAATCCTAGTAGAATTTGTAGTAATAACCAGACAGAAACTTTATCAAGCTAACCGTTTAAAATGTTGAGATTCTTATGAGTCCAGGAATGTGGAGACTAAATGACCGAAAATCTAGACTTAAATATATTAAGTCCAAGATTGCCATTTCTTGGAATATTCCATTTTTTCTTAGAGATATGGCAATCTCTGAATTGATATATATATATATATATATATATATATATATGGCAAACTCCGAATTGGTACATATATATATATATATATATATATATATATATATATATATATATATATATATATGCATGTATATATACATATATGTCATTTCAAGGGAGAGTCAGGAGCTTGACCCCATAATGGGGTGGCACACGAGAGCTTGTCCTGCAAAAAACAAGTTTAAAGGAGAAGAGTAATGTTCAATATTCACTCCTCTGCTATATTGTTGGTCTTTTTTCAGATTCCCAACATTTCAATAGGTAGCCCTTTATCGGAGGTAGCATTAGAAGTAGCTATGCATTCTGTGCTTAGTTTTACTTTGCTGTGTGTTATAGTTTCCAGTTTGCCCATATCCATTCCTGTTGTCAGTGACTAAGGTGTATTTTTGTTGAAAGGTGGCAAGAGTTAATGAGTCATCCTTAAATCATGTCTCTGTACTACTGTGAATTTATTTCATAGGTTCATACCAGGCAATTTGCATGGACGGCATTCAAAGTTTTATGTTGTATTATACTCCTAGCCAATAATCAGAGAGTGACCAAAGTTGAGAGTCAAACCCTGTCCCTTGTGTCTGTGAGGTCAACACCTTTACCATTACACCAACCCCAAGGATGGTGGCCAGTGATGTACAGTACAAACTGGGACCATTTATCATTAAGGCTACAAGTATTCAAACAGCTTATCCACAGGCCTTTAAAATGAGTGTCATATGGGCAGGTAATGTATTAGGGGCTGGGGTTTAATTTGCTGTCAGTGTCCTGCACTGTAATTATTATAATAAGGATTGCAAGGTACTAGTATTCAAGCTCCATATACCCTAATGGTGACAAATACAAAGAAAGAGTGATGATCTGCCTTGACTTTCCACAGTGACGTTGCTAGCTATTGCCTGTGTTCTTTGTACAACACAAGTGTATAAACCTCAGATGCAGAAATATGCCACACTTGGTGCCTGTGTCATGCAATGTGTGAAAAACATGGGCTATTTAACAGATGAAGTACAAGTATTACATCATTTGTCGCAAAAATGTTGCTTAACTTGCACATTAATCTCAGAATGAACTTTCTGTTTGTCTGCCTCCACTTGCAAGTACTGACCAAGTCAGGTGTTTGCCTACCTTCACTGCATTTTCCTTAGCTGTTATCCATGATTAAACTAACAAATTCACTAAAAAGTCAGAAGTGCATTTGAACAATTCTGCATCAGTGTACATCTAAAACATATTTGATAAAATGGATGCCGTCAGCAAACATTTTTTTCATAAGGTATGTTGTAAAAAAAAAAAATCAGAATTCATGAGATTGCAATATTAAGCCTTGTTGATATAGATTTCTGCATTGCCTTATGCTGAAGTACTGCATGAAATAAACACAGTCATGAAACAAAGTCCACGTGGTTAATGGGGGATAAATGTCTAAACATTTATAGAACAAACTGCGTAATGGCTGTTGTGTTCCTATAAACCACAAGGGAAGCAAACTGACCGATGCTCCTGCTGAGGTACTAAAGAAGACAGGAAGCAGATTCAAAATAGTGAAAAAAGTATGGAAAAATAGAAGGCATACTCACATAATTACTGCCATCAAATAAAGTACTCTTTATTATGTTTATATATTTTTTCAGTAACTTACCCGGTATAGTCAAATCAAACTAGTTTAGCAATAAGCTAAAAGTTGGTGTTGATATTTGAGCCTTGTACATTTGCTGCTTATGGCTGAACCTTTAATTACTTATCTACTTTGGGTTTATAATTTCCAATCAAACAGTGTAATGATTTGCATGCTTGATTGTGTCACATTTTGAAGGTAGTTCATGATTTACTTGTGCTTGTTACTGATTTTAGCTGTAACAAAGAGTTATTATAGGCATTCCGTCTGTCATGAGATAGGAGCCATGCCTGCCCCTAGTACAGTATTAATCCAAACAAGATGCTGGAGACAGCAAACCTCTTAACCTAAAAAAAAAAAAAAAAAAAAAAAAAAATCAAAGGTGTTTGTGAGCTGCAGACATTCGCTTTGCTTTCTGGATCTTTCTGTGGAAACTGATTTGTCTTAGAAGTTCAAAGACCCATTTTCACACCCTTCTAACATTGTAGAAAACCATTTAGTATTGGTTACCTTTTTTTCTTTATCTACCATAGCACCCAGTTTACTATTATAAAGTTTTATCACTTGCTCTACAAGGATTTTTTTACTTTGCTGAGAATTTCCATGTATGAACATAATGATCTACAGTTGCTGTTTAGATGAAATAATTATTAATTCCATTTAGGGAACTGCTGGCATGTGACATTTCACTGTTCTTCTGGTTTCTCTATGAATAATTAGGTAGTATAACAATATGTAATTCCTTAAGTGGTCTGCCCTGCTGATGGGATTTTGTGATCTGCCCAATATCTTTCCATTGGCATCTTTTCCAGGGTGTGTATGTTTATATCAAATAATCAAAGTTACCATACATTGACTAAAACTTGCCTACAGACATTCAACCAGCATAATGCAGTGAGTAGAAAAAGGAATGAATTTCCACAAAAGTTGAAGTTCATATAATGATGGTACATCATTATGGTAAAGCTGAAGAAAATTTGATGAAAAAGTCATGAGTAATATTGTAATGTAATGAGTCCCTTATCAAGCTGCACACATATTGTATCTTTAATCACTGCACAAAGTAATGCATTCCAACAATGTTAAAATTTCAGGTGAATATGAAAATAAAGGTGGATAGTAATTGTACAAAAGGTGAGCACTCTGGACATAGTGGGCAGAATTCTCTGTGCAGATGTAAATGCTGCATTGCAAGCCAGGCTGTAGTAATAATGGCAATGCCTTAAGTGACAGAACCCCAACACTCTAACTGATCAACAGCTCTCTGACCATGTAGCACCAGGCTGTAGTAATAATGGCAATGCCTTAAGTGACAGAACCCCAACACTCTAACTGATCAACCGCTCTCTGACCATGTAGCACCAGGCTGTAGTAATAATGGCAATGCCTTAAGTGACAGAACCCCAACACTCTAACTGATCAACCGCTCTCTGACCATGTAGCACCAGGCTGTAGTAATAATGGCAATACCTTAAGTGACAGAACCCCAACACTCTAACTGATCAACCGCTCTCTGACCATGTAGCACCAGACTGTAATAATAATGGCAATGCCTTAAGTGACAGAACCCCAACACTCTAACTGATCAACAGCTCTCTGACCATGTAGCACAGACTGATCTGTGCCAGACATTCTATGTGACGTTTGTAGTGTGCGTCTTACATTATGCAAACTATACAATTGACTACTTCTGCTAAGACTGGATCTCCACATATATTATTCTAGTGACAGTGACATTCCAGGGAACTAAAGGTAATAGGTTCATAGGTAAGTACTAAGCTATCTGCCCGAGGGCATCTATAAGCCTAGCCAGAATGTGTTGCCTTTTGCCGCCCCCTTAGATTAGTTCCCTGTGCCTCGGTCCAGCAGAGCCATTAGTTCCCTGTACCTCTGTCCAGCAGAGCCACTGCAGTGATCCCCGGGGTAAATTTTCTGTTTCCCATCCACTCGTCAAGGTTTCTCTTGAAGAGTGTTAGTGAGGGGCTCTGCCTAATGTAGATTGGAATCCTGTTCCAAAGCATGGGGAGTCTCTGGGACAGGAATCTATCCCTCCAGCACATCCTATTTATCGTTGTGATGAGGTTTAGATCCCTAGACAGTGTGGATCTTGGGGATTTTTTTTTTTAGGTGGAGCATGTCCATCAATTCTGGGTTGGACATGGCCTTGTATGTCAGGCAGAGATCACCTCTGAGTAAGTGGTATGCAACTGAGTACAACTGGAATTTCTTCAGCTGGGCTGCATATGTTTGAGGCCAGTAATCCTCTTGGTGAGGTACTTCTGTTGTCTTTCCAGCTGTTTCAGGTGTCTTGTAAGGTACATCCCAAATGGGGTGTTGTACTCTATAATGGGTCTGATGAGTGATGAGTAGAGGGGCACAATAACCTCTTTTGTTCTAGATGCCAACCCTTTTGTGATTAGGTGGGCCACATAGAAGGATTTTCTAACCACCTTGGCAATATGATTATCAAAGGAGAGATTACTATCTACTTGGGTCCCCAGATCCCTTATTACATTTTCTGAATTTAGGGGACTACCACATATGTGGTAGTTCATGGGTACTTTGTTTTTTTCAAAGGGGATGACTATGCACTTTTTGGCATTTAGCTTGAGGCCATGATTTTGACACCAGGTATCTGTCTCAGTGAGACCCTTCTGGAGGATGTCTGTATCAGCTGGAGAGTCAATTATGGCCCCCAGTTTGCAGTCATCTGCAAGCTTGGTCAGCCATAGTCCTCCTGTGCTTGCCTGTACTGCTGAGAAGTATATATCGAACAGAATGGGTCCCAGGACTGAGCCCAGGGGGACGCCACTTGTAACTGATTTAGAGTCGGACCTAGAGCCTGTAACTCTTACCGTGTGAGTTCTATCCATGAGCCAATTGGCAACCCATCTCGTGACATAGGGGTTTATGTTCAGGCTGGTGAGCTTGTCTATAATACCAAAATGGGGAATGGTGTTGAAACCCTTTGTGAGGTCTAGGTAGGCTGTGTGGACCTCCTTTCCCTCCTCTAAAGCCTTGGTAACTGTCTCAAAGAAGTCCACTAGGTTTAGGAGGCATGATCTGCCCTTAACAAAGCCAAACTGGGTAGGGTCCAATATTTGAAGGTTCCCAATGTTTCTGTCAATGAATTCCATGATGATGCACTCCATAGCCTTGCAGACCAGGCTTATAGGGAGATAGTTCCTGGGGGTCCATTGTGGCTCCACCTTTGTGGAGTGGGATAACTGTTGCAGTGTGCCACTCTATGGGTACATAGCCTGTAGAGAGGCTGAGGTTGAACAGTGTGTTTAGGTGAGGGGTTAGTTCATTTTGGAGCTTGTGTAAGACACAGCCTGGGGCACCGTCTGGTCCCATTGAAGCTGTATTTTTCGCTTTGGATAGGGCTGTTTTAACCTGTGTGTCACTGATTACCAGGGCACTACATTCTTCTGGTATGGTTATGGGCCCTTTAGGGGGTGAGAGAGGGTGAAGTTTGCACTAAACCTGTCTTCCAGAACGTTGGCAATATCAGTCAGTTCAGTGTATTTTGTGCCATTCTGCACTAACTCAGAGCAGATCTGAGAGTTTCCACTTAGGTGGAAAGGTTCACAGCCCCCATGCTAAAGGACAACGCTGTCCAAGCTGCTGAATCTCTTACAAAGGCACTCTATGAGCACCTTCAAGAATGATTGGATCGTGCTATCCCAAGCAAAACCAAAACTCACTCCTCCAAGAAAAGGAAACCAGTCTGGTGGACATCTGCCATAAACAAGCTGTACAAAAGAAGGAGGAAATTAGTGCAGAAAAGAGTAAAATCCCAAGAAGGAAAGACATCCCTGATCAGTATCAGCAAGAAACTACTATCCCTCATAAAATCATCCAAGATTAGAAAAATTGCCAAGGACTCCAAAGATAACCACAAAGTGTTCTTTAGCTACAACAGCAATATCCTATTCATGTTTGCTGTGGTAATGCATTTGGTCCTCATCAACATGCTGTGGTATGTGGCCACCTCATTACATTCTACAATGTACTTAGGAATGAGAAAACAGCATGCAAGCATTCTAAAGGGTGATAGGCATACCACTGTTGTTTGATGCAACAGGCTGCACCCATATAGTGCTTTAACTGCCAGATTGTATGAGGCAAGGAAAGCACATATGGAAAGCAAGGGAGTTCACTCCATCTGATGATAGGCAATATGGGATGTAGATGGAATTATTTTGTATCCGACTCAACCCGATCCATTCGCCCTTGCTACGCTCGGGCTCACTCTGCTCCCCTGCCCTACCCCTATTCCCATCCACCCCCATTCTCATTTGATTTATACCTAGCCTAAGTACCTCCCCCTCCCAAGTACCCAATCCCCTTCACCTCCCACAATCCCCTGCCGACCTCACTTCTGCTTCTCCCAGGAAGGAACTCCTCCCCTCTACTTTCATCTATTCCCACCCCCTTCAAACTCCCACACCACAATGAAATACCTTAAACCCATTCTCACCTATATCCTCCTTCTCAATCTCCTATTCCTATCCTACAACTTTACCGCCTTAAAATCAAGTCCAGTCTCGCAATTCAAATCACCCACTCTACCACACTTTTGTCCCCCAAAATACCATTCTTACAGCAATGTAGGCCCTCACCTTTTCACTCACACAACTTCTCCTCTCACCCTTCAAACTTCTGCACACCCACCAAGCCAAAGCCTCACTTCCAACATACCTCTCAACTAGAAACAAACTCACTTTCCATCTACTTCACTCCATCACTAACTTCAAACTCATCTGACATCCATCCCAACCCAGGGCCCATAAGCTGCAACCCACAGCACACACAAACACATCACACAACCTCTCCTTTCTATTCTCACTCACACCCCCTCCCTCCCTTCCAAATATCCTCTAAATCAGACCTACTCCTTTTAAATCTCAACCTACGTAGCATCCTAAACAAGACCAATGACCTACAAGCTACAATATTTACTACTCTCTAGATATAGTAGTGTTAACTGATACCTGGCTAAAGCCCCACATTAAGGATACAGAAATACTAACACCCGGCTACAATATTATACGAATGGACAGGCTTAACAAACGCAGCGGGGGTGTAGCAGTAATCTTTAAAAACACCCTTAAAATAACCCAAATGAACCATTCACCACCCACTATTCCTAACTCAAAATTATTACTCATCCACCTTGAAATCATTCCCAATAAAGGAATAGTTATTATAGCTTCCTACCTCCCTTCTGGCAACAATCTCCCTAGCATTGAACACCTACTCTCCTGGGCATCCACTGAATTCACCGAATAAACCTTTATTATGGGTGATTTCTACATAGATTGGTTCTCCTGTACTACTAACAACCCATCCAACTTTATAACTCTCTATTCCTTCACCCAGACCATTAACTGCCCAGCACATATAGATAAACACTCCAATAAGCACTCTACTTTAGACTGGATCCTAACCAATAGACCCAAGCAAGGTCACTTGTCCGGATGCCTACCAGACACCCTCAGTGACCACTACCCAACATTTCTTTATAAAAATTGTGTTTACCCAGATAGTAACATTATTTACATACACATTACCTGCAAAAACATTTCTCCCTCACTACTTTCCACCAACTACTACAGCAGTGTAACTGGGCCCCTCTTAAATACCTACCATTAGATGAGGCAGTTGAGTACTTCAATGGTACTTTCCTTACTACTCTCAATAAACTGGTCCCCACCATGAGAATTTGTGTTAGAACCAAGTCTTTCCCATGGCTGTCCAAAACTACCAAACTACTAATGCAAAGCAGAGACAAAGCCTGGTCAAAATATCATACAACTAGGGAAAAATCAGACCAAACCAACTATCAACAGCTAAGAAACTTAACAAAAAAACAATTAAAAAGTGACAAACACGTGTACTTCCTATGCTGTCAACGAAAACACCAAAATAACCCAAAACATTTCTGGCAGTGTATCAACCAACTCTTAAACCAGGTCAAACCTCACCACCCCCTCCAACCTCCACTAATAACACTATC